>NW_026857738.1:0-301071 GCF_026571515.1 Ruditapes philippinarum
TCATAGATGTATCAATAGTGCTAATATTTGTTGTTTTAACCTGAGGCATAGACAGTTTAGAGGATGATCTAGGTAATTAACGAGCATCAAGATTTGAGATGAACCATGTGTAAGTATTATGTTATAACTGTTATAAAACAAGTGTGGTCCACCTCTGGAAGAAATTAATTGTATCTTTCTGTAACAGATATTGCATTATAATTACATTGACAGTGGTGATTATGATGATGATTATAATGATGATTGATGATGATAATATATTGATGATGATGGTGTATGATAATATTGGAGATGATGGATGATCATGATGATGATGGATGGGTTATGATGATATGTGGATGATGATAAAAAGGTTATTATTCATTGTTATCATCATTAAAAGCTGATGATACTGACAATGATGACAATGATGATGATGACAATGATGATGATGATAACAATGATGATGATAATGGTGATGATGACAATGATGATGATGATACTGACAATGATGATGATGGTGACAATGATGATGATGATACTGACAATGATGATGATGATGACAATGATGATGACAATGATGATGATGACAATGATGATGATGTTGATGATGATAGCAATGATGATGATGATGATAGCAATGACAATGATGATGATGATGATGGCAATGATGATGATGTTGATGATGATGAAACAGTGGTTATCGGTCAATGAGGACATTGATGATCTAAATATAAGATTATTGACAGGATCATACAGGCAAAATAATTATGAAAGTAATCATTATAATACTCATGATGAAGATGATGAAAACTTTGCACTCACCTGCTTCTATCAAGGATGAAAACAATGTTAGGATGATGACCCCACACAATACACAGCTCCTTTGTTCATACCAAATCTTCCCAATCATCACTCATACAATATCTGTAAAATATAAACACATATATAGTACTATAAGACTGTGTGACACATTATTCATATAAACACATTTAATATTTCAATAATGTTTGAAACATTATTTATATAAACACATATAATAGTTTAACATAGTTTGAAACAATATTCATATAAACACATATAAAATGTCAACATTATTTATATAAACACAAATAATAACTCAATATAGTTTGAAACAGTATTCATATAAATATATATTATAGTTAAATATAGTTAGAAACATTATTCATATAAACACATATAACATTTTAATACAGTATGAAACATTATTAATACTAACACATATAATAGTTCAATACAGTTTGAAACATTATTCATATTAACACATATAATAGTTTAATACAGTTTGAAACATTATTCATATAAACACATATAATATTTTCATAAATACAGTATTAAACATTCATATAAATACATACAATACATTAGTACAGTTTGAAACTTTTTTCAATCAAACACACATATATTTAACCTCTATACAGTTTGAAACATTAATCATAAAAACAAACATATGCTGGTAGTATCTTAATAACACCTGAAATATTATTTATACAAACACACATATAAAACCTCAGTAAGGTTTGGAGAAATATATAGGGTGACAATCCACTTTTGATTGTTAAAATAATACAAATAAAATAAAAAAACTGAGTCTTTTCAAGTGGGAATCAGTATAGTCTGGGCATTTTTTTATATTTAACATATTGGCTTGAAATTTAAAGTACTAAAAGTTCAATAAAACCAAAAAAAAAGGTGGAAATTTTCTGTACATAAAAAATTACATTAAAAAATAAAACATGTACTTTATATTTTTCAATTAACTCATCTCTAAATGAAGACAAAGAAAACATATCATCATACAAATGCAATTTATAGTAACTACTTAAAAAAGCTTTTAGTGTTAAATTTCATCACTTTAGATGACCATTGTCAAAAAATACTGTTTATGTAATAAATCAAATTGTCATTTTTTCACTGCAAAACAATCAACTATGACAGTATAGATATAAAATGACAATATGACAACTGTTTCAACTAAATATATAGAAACCTAACATAAAAGACTTAGCTGATAAGGTTTTACTTAAATAAGAAAGCACTAACCTACTATGTTACTTAAATCAGAAACCACTAACCTACTATGTTACTTAAATAAGAAAGCACTAACCTACAATGTTACTTAAATCAGAAAGCACTAATCTTCTATGTTACTTAAATCAGAAACCACTAACCTACTATGTTACTTAAATAAGATAGCACTAACGTACAATGTTTCTTAAATCAGAAAGCACTAATCTTCTATGTTACGTAAATCAGAAACCACTAACCCACTATGTTACTTAAATCAGAAAGCACTAACCTACTATGTTACTTAAATCAGAAAACACTAACCCACTATGTTACTTAAATCAGAAAGCACTTATCTTCTATGTTACTTAAATCAGAGAGCACTAAATCTTCTATGTTACTTAAATCAGAAAGCACTAACCCACTATGATATTTAAATCAGAAAGCACTTACCTTCTATGTTACTTAAATCAGAAAGCACTAACCTATTATCTTACTTAAATCAGAAAGCACTTACTTACTATGTTTATGCATTATTGGACTCATTTTATATATGTTACTAAAATAACTTAAAATATTATACCCAACTTCATAATGATGTTGGTATGGCAATGTTAAAACCATAAGTTTTGGCTGATACCTCATCCATCTTAAACACCAGACTTACTAACAACATGGAACCAAGCTTGTGATGCTGGTCCATTAACCTAAATTATGAGATTGAAACTAATGTATTAAAAGACCTAACTGTTAATACTGGACTTCAATTGAACATAGTTATGGTCTTATATCCAACCGACAATATTGGACCTAATTCATCATTTAAAAGGTTAAAGAGAATAGATAAATGTTAGATGGATTTGATTTGATATATGATTGGATTACAGAAAGATTATTGGAGATGATCATTTTAACATTTCTATTCTTGGTGACCTCCTGGTAGGGAAAATAATATCAACAATAAGAACATGTACCTTAAGATCCTCATTGATTGAAGAGATATTAGAAGAACAAGCTAGGATAATAGAAAAACTAACAAAATCAAGCCAACAATCCCCCACTCTAATAGAATATAACATTTACATTGGGCAAGTTTTAAATATTTGATGTTTGCATTTCATTTTTAGTTTAATCTTCTATAGAAAATCAAGCTCATCTTGATTGTTTGATTAGAAATTCAGATTCATGTGAGAATACATTCAAGTGTTGACTTTGGCATACTTGAGAAATTATCACCAAATTTTGAACAAGTAAAGTGAAAACTATTTTTAAGCTTTACTTTCCTCTTTCTTTTTTTTCTTTCTCAAAATTGAGATGTTTTGTTGAATATATGTACTAATGAGAGGCATGTTATAGAAGTGAACATTTTACTATCATTAAACTGGAAAGATTATCTTGATACATTTTAGAGCCTAAAGGTAAAATGAATGATCATTTTCTTTGTGATCAATGCACATCTTTGTAACATACCAATCTTGATTACTGATTGGAATTCTCAATTACAGTAAGTTAAACACAAAAAAATTTTGAATTTAAATCATTTTGCTTTGATTGAAGTATAACCATTTCGGCTATCAAGCTAGTATTTCAAAGCACAGAATACGTTAAATTGAATCTTTTTTCAAATATATATTTTCAATTTATTTTTTTTCCAAATCTGTAAGATCTAAAAGTTACTCTGCAAACTGCCTATTTTATATCAATTATTAACATTATCAACAATTTACATATTTAACAGCTTTACATCCAAATGACTGATTGATTGATTTTAAAGATATTCGCCTTGTATATTCAAGCTATTTACTGATCGTAATGGTCCGTGATGAAAAATACCGCACATCATAATTATACGTTATGAACTGCATACAGAGTACTCCAGACGGACCCAAATCCTTTTAAAGTCAAACCCAACCTTTTTGTTTCCAAAATCTCCGTTACGATATTAGTTGGAAAGTTATTTAATTGGGTTCAGGATGGCGGAGAAATGTGGAGCCAAACTCGATGTGATAGAATGGAATGCAGACCGCAGCTTTTATGAAGACGTATGTAGGCCCGTGTAACATCAGCATAGTGACAGTCAACGTGGAGATTGTTAGGTTAATACTACAATACGACCCGTTATCACCATCGTGCCAGAGTCTGCACTTATAACATTATATAGGTATTAGGGGTTTCTAAAACTTAGAAAGGTCAAATTGCTATCTTAACAATACAACTTTCTGTCAATAGGTGAACTTTTTCATTTAAGAACAATTAGTTTAAAACTAGTCTTGAAATCAAAACATCAAAATGAAAAATAAGAGATGAAAATAAGAGATGCAAAAAAAAACAGTATATACTGTATATATATTTTTTTTTTTGAATATATTTTACAAAATATATGTTACAAGTGTATGTATAACAAGAACTTAATGAATAACTTTATAATTTTTTAATTCAACCTACTTTACTTCACAGTAATCAAACATTGGTTCTTTGAATGATGTGAGACCAATTAAAAATAATCTATTATATATTTTACATTAAAAAATTCTATTTTTATAATAAATAAATTCATTACAAAATTATTCTCATCAATCAAAATTATCCATGAAAAAATCAGAATGACTTCACACATTCGCAAAATTATTACCCTAGTATGAAATAGGAAACTTGGACTTTTCAACTAATTACTGACTATTTACATATCTTTTACTATATCAGACACTGGAATCAACTTAGACTTAAGTTTAAAATCCCTCCACAAACACCATACTAAATTAAAATTGACAAGAAAGGCAAGATGATCTACACTTTTCATAATGAAATAAAAAAAAAGGGCGGGGTACATTGATGGTATCTGCCCATTGACAGAAACTGTCTGTTACACCACCATTTTATCTACCCAATGTTTTTTACCTCATTAGAAAATCTGTCAAATATTCCAAAGTAATTGTTCAAATTAACACTTTAGTTGGTAAATATAATGGACCTTAACAAAAAGAAGTAAACAGACTATTTAGTTGATTGATAAATGATGACTTTAACAAATGATATAAGATTGTGTTGGTGATATTATTTTTTTCACTTTAAAGCAGCACAAGGTATTAGATTGTGTTAATGGATTTTTTTTTTTTAAATATTTCAGGAGCAAGACTCCTGATTCATGCTTATTTTCATGAAAATTTTGAAAATGAATTAAAAAGTAAAATATTGTGAAGAGAACTAAGAAAATAATTATCGCATTGCAAACAGCACTTACAACCCATGTTAATTACCAAAAAGAGGTCAAAATATGCAAAATTAGCACTTTAATCTTGAATATTTTTACTTTTCTCATTTTTCTAAAGTTTGATTTTCATGAAATATTTTGGTCCATCTGGGGGTGTGCAGTTTTAATGCTAAATAATTTTCATTATCAGTATGACATCATGACATCTTGTAATTCATATCAATTATCAGAAAAAGACAGAAATGCATAACACATATATAAACATATTATTGGTTATTGAAGTAACATTTACCTGTAGGTCAAATTAAAGAGCTGTTCATTTAAAGATTAAAATAGGAGAAGACAAAAGGTCAAATTCCTTTCACATGATAACAAATCACTAAAAATGCTCAAGGTTTGTTTGTTTTTGGTTTTTTTTTAAATATAAAATTACTAATAATAAACTCATTTCATTTTTTTTTCAATTTCAAAATGATTTACTATATTTGTGCATTTTGTATTATTTTAAATCCTTTGAATTCCAACAAAAACTTTTCAAATTCCACCAAATGCTTAAAACTTTGTTCCCAACACCAGACTTGAGCCCTGAGATTTCCCGCACTGTCCCTTGCTTACTTATTGGACTCCTAATACTGAAGAGTCATTATACAAAGTTCATTAGGTTCATTCACTTTATTTTCTACACATATCAAGACAGGCAAGTGCAAATTCTTGTTACATTATAAACTGTACAATCAATGTCTTATATTCCATTATTTATCTAGTCAAATGCACGATACTTTGTTCCGTTAAAATCAAAAGAGACAGATTATGCCTTCAAAATTGTACTGCAGGGCTCTCTGAGGTTATTTAAACAATAATTTCTCCCTTGCCGAGTACAGCCGCAAGGACAATTTAAAATTTCTCTTTTGAACAACGGAATTGAAAAATCTTCACTTCTACAATAATCCATATGAAGTGGTTATGATAAAAAGAAAAATCAATCAAAATATTAGTGGATTCTTAATGTATTAACTTTTGTCCTTTTCTTTACAAAGAACGTAACTGTATGTACAGAAATTATTTGTTAATATTTCTATTTCTACAACTGTTTAACGATTGTTTGATATATTCTTTGCAGGGGTCACCCTCAGTTTCACGATTTGTAAAAATGGTAATAATAGGTTAACATGATAAAGCTTTTTTCCTTATTGTAACAGTAATCAAAAATTAATCTTTTCACATACACAATTGTGAATAAAGACATTCTTCTTCCTGTAAGAAAACCATGAATCTTATAACTTTGTGTATTATGACAATACCCAAAAACATCTTTCGTAATAAGAAAGCATTCACCAGTTTTTCTGTTTTTTTAAATAAATAATTTTCATAAGATGATAAATATACTTGCATGGTGTTTTAAAGATATAACATTAAAAACAAATAAAGTGAATAATATTAATTTTGTTAACAATTAAACATATCATTCTTTGCCTAGCCTTGTTTGTTTATTATACAAACATGATGCATGATATAAACATTATGTCTTAAAATAATTTTTATAGCACTTAGAACATTTTAACCTCTTCATTTAACAAATTTCATTGGCAATATCTGCTGTGAATAAAAATAGCTCTTCAAAAAAGAAGTCTTGAAAGGTCATGATGCTGCATTCTTACCTCCACTTGTGAGAGTTTTCAATTAACTCAGTAATTGCTAAACATCATAAAGTCACCATAGATAACATTAAAATCAGGCCTTTGACCAGCCCTGACCACTAAATGTAATAAACTGCTAAAAACCACCCTCAATTCCCTCAATAGATGTAAAATAACTATGCACAAGTGGTAAATTTTATTTCTGTCTGACAGTTTAATCAAAATCTAAATTGTTCCTGTTTAGAGTTAAATGTAACACTGTAATTGTAGGTGACATTCATAGTATTTGACATGCTTTACAGAAATCTTAGACAAAAATGTTTGCTCTATTTCTGGATATCATACAATTTTTTTCTGGTGTGTGTTAGTTTTATAAAAATAGATAAGACTTTGATGTTAAGTTGGTAAAAATTGAAAAAAAAAATTTAAGACAATTCAATGGTCTGTAAAATTCATATTTCATATTTTACTTTAATATAGTCCATCATAAACCCTATACACTAGTATCTTCTTCAACTTAATAGTTTATATTTTGATTACTTGATTATTTAATATACTTAATTTTTAGAAAATTTTGAAATTAAAATCATACCATGGAAGAAGCAAGTAAGTAAGCAATGTTTTGATGTAACATTGTCTTAAATGAATAGTTTATGACATCAGCAGTGGCCATCACATGAGTCTGTCGTATAAGCTCAATATGAATAGTATAGGATTTGGTTACCCACCAGTGGTTGCTGGTTCAATCCTTACGGGTGATGAGGAATTTCTACCCTTACAACTGATCTCAGATAGTGAGTCTGGCTGGTCATTTGTCTCTGACCAATGATTCACAGATCATATGGGTATATTAGTCTGGGGGGTAATTTAGGTATTGAAGTCTAACCAGCATTATAAAGCTGCCCATCAGTTTATACACATTCATGAAGTTTTTCAATTTTAGGAATGTAAAATCAAAATCTCTAAAACAAATGGATTAAAGTCTCATAATCAAAACTTTACAAGTCATCTACTGGGTAAAATTTGTAAAGTTCTGGAAGTGCTGCATTACAATGCATGTTCTGATTTAACACCAGGGAATTTGTAAGGCAAGAAAAGAATTAAATGGACATTAAAGTAACAAATACAGTATGTGAATTAACATTTAACAACATACCTTTATTTCACCAACAGGTTATTACAAAGTGCATGATAGACACTGATAACCGATAATTAAGATTCCAACATGCACAAAAACCACATGTATCATCTAGTAAATTACAGGCCACAATAGTACCACTATAATTAGTAAATGCAGTTCCAGTAGCGTTATAAATTCATGTTATGCAGGGTTTTTTTTATGAAATAAAATATGTGTATTATAATTAACGGCAATAGAATATTTGTACCATAATAGAATGAATCTATCTAATTCATTTTTGTTACCAATTCAACAGAAAATTAAGCTACGAGATACCTATCAAAAGTCAAGTTGTTATCATTCTTATCATCTCCCTTGTTTAAATTTTCATTAAAAAAATTGCTCTCTTACATCAATTTCACTTTTACTTTGCTTTTAAAAAATTAGCTTGTAACAAGAGACATTTTTCAATACAAGATCCAAATTAACTTTTAAACCTCTTCAATGTTATAAAATCATACCAACCTTTTTTTCAGCTATTAAATCCAATAGTATCTTTTTATCCAATCAGTCTTTAACAACAAATATACTTCGAAATAACCATTCACAATTTCCAATGTCAACTTATATATCCCATATAATTACATTTTCGCTATTTTACAAATTTAGTCAAGTTTTTTTTTCTTTTCCTATTTTCACTTCAACATCATCTCCTATCAAATTTCCGAGCTGTTAGTCTCCAGGTAAAATTATATCGCTTATGTTAATACTGTTAAATATCCTTCCTTAAATTTTTTTCCTATTTTTTCTCGTAACTATAAAAAAAATTTCTCTCTCACTATCTTCAAGTATTTGTATAATGAAGATTAACTTTTGTTATTTTTTTTTCCTTTTTCTAAACCGATACTCAACAAAGTACTAATTATTTCTGTTCTATGCCTCTAAAATCCTTCGTTTATCTATTTAACTCCAATTTAAACAAGCTGTCAATATGATATGTAGAATTGCGAAGAGCTACCACTCTATTATATCCCTACTCCACTTCTCTACTATACTATTTCTACCTCAGGTATAAACCTATACGCTGTCACATTATTAAAGGAAAGTCGACAAGCGCGGCACAAAATATAACTCCCGTATAATGTACTAAAGTTAATGAATTTATGAAATAAAGAGAATAGTTTGGAAATATAAGTGGTAGAAAGAAAAAATTCAAAGGCTGAGATGATACTAAAAATATGTTTTTGAAACGTTTTCTTTTTCTTTTCTTTTTGGTTTGTTTCAAACATGTAGAAAAGAAAATACTTTATAGACATGGTGTTTAAAACGTGTACCGGTAAAAAGCACATAAAATAATATGTCATATTCTTTAAATAAAAAAAAAAAACCCAAGATTATCTCCTTCTTTTTAAAGTATTTTTCAAACCAAGAAATTTAATTGATGTCTTAATTTATTAATTAAAACTGTAGGCTAGTAATTCATTCAGGAGAAATATTTTCTTGGTATTCATTTTATGGAGTTAATATTCTTACAGGTATTATCACATTTTTTGTACATACATAATTATATTTCTTCCATAATTATCATGTTCATTTTAGCAACAACAAAAAATAAATAAAAAAATACAATTATTACATGTGAATGTGAAAAAACATAGCATTTTTTTTACGAATTTTAAACAGTAAACCATCTACCCCTAAAATAACTATATCTACAAGATCTGGTTAATGTTTTATTGGTATCAGAAAGGAAGTTGCCTATTCTAAACCTAATATTACTCACTTTGTATTTCATTCATAATAATCAAAAATTTTCTATAGATTAAAATAAGTTGAAGTTTGATATGATTTTATGAATGAATTAACACCACATAATTTACACATTTTATCATGTAATTTAAGAAATATTATATCCCAAACAGTGATTTTATCACTAAATAAAATCACTGTTTGGAGTTCGGATGCGAGGAATTAAATCAGGAGGACGTAGCCCGAGTGATATACTGGTAATGAAGCGCATCCGAACGACAAACAGTGATTTTATCAAGCAATAAAAACACTGATTTGGATATATTATTTTGATTCTATGATATCAACAAATAAATGCTGCCGTACCTGATATCAAGTTAAATTGCGCCGGATTTGTTTCCGTACTTATTTTCAGTGCGTAGCATTTTTAGCAGTTATGTCACATGTTTAATGGTTAAGTCACATGTCTAAATATAGAATGTCAACAGTGATTTTATTGCATTATAACGCACACTTTCGGTCCTTCTATGTTCAATAGGGAAACTCCGCAGAGTTGTATGTGATTTATTTTAGGAAAAAATGTAAATAATGTTGTTGTTGCTTTGTTGTTGTTGCTTTGTTGTTGTTGTTGTTGTTGTGTTGTTGTTGGGAGATTTTACAATACAAATTACATAATCTATATGAAATTATGCCTCACATAGCCTTTCAATATATCAAACTCATTTAACCCGTATCATTTGTTAACCATTTTGTTTTTGCTATTTGGTATAAGATTTCTCCTATTTCAGTAAAGATTCAAAATTACTATGTTAAATATCTGTTAACAATTACATGTAAGTTGGTATTTCAAATCATTTTTTTCCCCCATTCACTCATATCAATTTTGATATAAATTAAGTCATAATATAAATTTTAAATTAATAAGCTAAATGAAGTATATAATTTTGAATACTCCACTAAATGTTGTTTGTTGAATACTCCACTAAATGACTGTGCTGCTAAATAACAATTTCATATCTTTAATGAAAAAAAAACTCTGCTAATAAATGAAGAACCATTCTGCTAAATATAGTTAAATGAATGAATACTCTGCTAAATAATGAATAAACTTTCTGCTAAAATAGATACAATTTTAATACTCTGCTAAATAATGAATAAACTTTCTGCTAAAAAATGAATAAACTTTCTGCGAAAAAACTGAATAAACTTTCTGCTAAAATCGATAAATACTCTGCTAAATAATAAATAAACTTTCTGTAAATAATCTGCTAGATAATGAATAAACATTGATGACTGCAATACTCTGCTAAATAAATGAATAAACTTCTTGCTTAAAAGATGATTTATTAAATGCTAAATTATGAATAACCATTCTGCTAAAATAGATGGCTGAATACTGTACTAAATAATAATTAATCATTCTGCTAAAAGATAGAAAAATGATTGGAAACTACACTCCTTTTTCAAAATGACGAAAAAACATTTTTCTTTAAAAGGAACACATTCTCTGCTACATAATGAATAAACGTTTTACTAAAAAATAGATAAAATGATAGAATACTCTGCTAAATAACAATTACTATTAAAATTAATTAATCGCTAAATACACCACTTCATAATGAAAAATCATTCTGCTAAAAATAATTAAATGATTGATTACTTAGCTAAATAATGAATAAATACTCTGCTAAAAATAGATTAATGATTGAATACTCTGCTATTTGAAAAACAAAATCATGAAATATGCCATATGGATGATTTTATATCTAATACACTGTTCACGGGTAGATAAATGGCTGAATAGTAATGCAGTTAATTAAAACTTTACTCTGATAAATGGAGAATGAATTTTTAAATATTCTCCTAAAAAGCTCAATAAATAATGAAATATTTTTAAATATCCCTACTCCCCTAATGCCTTACACACATGATTAGTCGCTTCTAAATGTCTAAGCAGGGACTTTTTATCGTCAACTTTGTAGACTTTAATTATGCAACAAATATTTTATTAATTACTTCAAGCGGGTAGTTAATCGTAAGTAAATTTATGGTCAAGTTAATTCATTATTGGACTCTCACGCATTGGTAGTCTACTTCAAAAGAAACTGTTTATTTTAAATACGACTTCTATAAAAGGTTTATCCAACAGCGTAATAATGAGATTTATTTTTTTTTTCTCAAATAAAAAACTGTGAAACGATAAATATGAAATATCACAATAATATTTAAGAGGGCCCATGGTAATCTGTTACAAGCTGATTTCACAATAAAAGACTTGATCACAACTTCACACCTTATTCTGTGACGTAGATAATTCTGTCTGATTATTCTGATTATTATCAAAAGAATCTGCAGTAAGTCAAAATATGATCTTTTACTGTAGGTCTTGAAAAAAAGATATAATAAAAGCTATTTAGAGTGGTGATTATTAATAGTTTTGCAGATTATTTTGCCCTTTCAAAAACAAACACAATTCTGAAAACCACTATGAAATGGAAATAACATTTACACAAAAACTCACCCTATGGACATAACATTTAGGCAAAAACTTATACCCTGTCATTGAAAACCTTACCTATGCCAGTTTTGGTCTGGTAGTTAAGATACTTGTATGATTTCCTGCAGGATATGTAGCAGATTTAAGTCAGGCTCTATCCTGAGTAATATTCTATGAAACCTTATATTAACATACTTATTTCTGTGCTTTACTAATCAATTGTTTCAAATTAACATATATGTATTGCCGATACATCAATTAAGTAATAATTCTACAATGTTTGACTTTATCATTCTGCTAAATATTTAAATTTATCAGATTTTTCTTTAAATTAGTGAGTATAAAAAACATTTTTTTTAAAAATTTGATTATTATAACAGAATTTACCTCTGTGAGAATTTTTTAAATTAATTTTTCATTTTCTAAATTTTCATGTTTATAAGCCGTACTATTTTAAAGTGTCTGAGGCTGTGTGGTTAAGATCATTGATTTCAAACCACTTGCCCCTCAACACTGTAGGTTCAATGTCCTCCAGGGAGTCTGAATTTTTTTATGTGAGAAAACCTACCAGCTTAAGCTTACGGAATGTTGCTTGTTCTACTAAGGTGCCCGCATGTACCTAAAATAATGTAGGTATAAGGAGCACTTGAGATCTTCCTCCACCAGTAAAGCTGAAAAGTAGCCATATGAACATTTATAAAATATTTATGTGAAAAGATTGAAAGTTAAATGACTACATTGTATATCCCAAAAATGAGAATAGTGTGTTATATAATCAAAGGGCTGCAGCTCTATGGTATTTTTCTGATCTTTGCAATCTAAATCATACTGACTATCTGTATGTACTTTCCTGTATAAGTTTATTTTTATATACTATAATTCATCTTACGCAGCGACAGCGTTTTGATTTTCTTCTATAACAGTTTGAGATTTACATATGGAATTTTGCATGAAAAAAAAATAGAATTGCCTCGACTAGGATTTGAACCATAGGCCTCTCACACCCTCAACGAGACCGCTTACCTCTGCACCACGGTGAAGTAATACATATGTACCTTGAATAAAAACGAATACATTATGTAATTCTAAATTGAGAATTTCCATTTCGTGTTTGCAATCCTTATTAATTTCGAGGTATTTTGTTCACGATAAACCTGTTGTTTAACACTGATGAAAATAATTTAGCGAAAATCTTCTCGCCAAAACAGTCTGACATGTATATATTCCACTACTCTACAGTCAGATTTATTTGTGTACTACGCTCTGGAGTATTCATTAATCGACATAGCTAAAAATAGCATTTTCATTGATTAAAATGATATTCATGATAATCCGAAGCTTTACGGAAATAGCCGAACATTTTTCATTGGGTAAAAAAGATATTCATCCGCGAAATTTGTGATTGTAACCTCATATTTCTATTGTTTAATCTAAACTTTTAATGCACTGTTATTTGTTAAATGCCTACATTAAAAATTATTCTTTCTTTTAAATTGCTGGTTTTTAAGCAGTTTTGAGTGAGAACTACTTTGCGTTGTTAGGACTGTAAGGAAATTTTGTGTTAGACCGTGGATGTTAGCTATGTATTTACTGATCTTACGATCAGAAAATACAAAAATGAATATATTACTTTTATTTAACATTTTCACTTAAAATTTTATTTAATTAATTTGATTCATTTAATACAATTATCATGATAATTTAACTTCTTTTATTTCTTTTATAATGTTTTACATATATTTTCTTTGTATTGTAGCTGATAAAAATAGAATCAAAGGTGTGTGAGATGAACTTTTACTGGTCAAACAAATTTATGTTTGTCCAACTCTGCAAATGTCACTTTATAATGTTTTAATTGGTTTTTCTTTGTAGATCAATTTTTTAATCTGAAAACCTTTTATACCTTGTTTTTCTTTCTGAAATAAATAAGAAAGTCTATTTCCTCTTACAGCTAACTTTCATTCAATTTTGAAAAGAAAACAGGCTTGAAATTAATTCAAATGTTTCTCTCTATAATATCATTCACCTTGTTAAAACAACATTTTTTAGATATTAAAATCATTCATTTGACCACAGACTCTATGTAACCAGTCAGTCTTATTTACTTTACGCCATAAAATTTGTATAAGTGATATTAAAAGTTATTAAAATTTGATTTCTCATAGAATAAACAGAAGGCTAAACGTCTTTAAAAGTTCCCAGGTCAATTGTAAGTTGCCACAAAAATATTTTCTCTTTTTTTTTATGAATATCAAAATCTTATCAGAGATAGTATCAATATTAAGATATCCTGTTTATGCTATTAAATAATTCAATTACGTTTTATCATGTCAATGATCAATTTCTAAGTGGTTTCTGTGCCAAATTATGCGATGATGTTAGAGTTGAATGGTACAGTATTTGACCAACAAGGACAATGATCGTTATCCCGCATGTTTGTATAGTACCGCATTAACAAAACACAATTTAAACAAAAACAGGATTTTGACATTCCTTGTTTGTCTACCAATGACTGTACAAAGAACTTATTAAACCGTTCCCTTTTCTTTTTTTTTGTCCAGAATTCTTTGAGATAGATCAAGAAAATTTTTGTTACTGTCCTTCCTTTTTTTCAATCATCAATCATTTATTTTTGAGAAGGGGGGTGAGGCAAGGGTGTATGGTGATGGTTACATCGCACCAATACTGTAACGGTCAACCTCAGATGTCCTTTCGTGCATTATTTCCAGCATGAACAGGCACCTAGTAGAACCACCAAACCCACAGCAGCAAGGAGGAAGTGGTTAGAAGTCAACGTCCTTAACCAACCAGTCTGACTGATGCCCCCTCTACATAATTCTGTAGATCATTTAGAAGATGTATCTTTGCAACTCTTGAAGCATAGTATAATAACTTAATGAATGAAATTTCATTGTAGTTTTGTTATTCTTTAACAATTACATATATAACAGAAGGATGTCATGTTTTACAAACAAATCTTGTTTTTAGTTAAATTAATTTGTTACAACTGTAAGTACAAATTGTGATTTTTATTCAAAAGCATAAATTCTTAAGGCAAAAAATAATGGAATTTAAATGATCTGGTTATTGAATGTAAATGGAAAGCCATCTTAAAACACAGAACATTACATCTGCTCATTATGATTATTAAACAAGGATGCTTAAAGCTGATGACTGATCTCTGGTTTGAAGTATGGCCCAATATCCTACATCCACACCTACAGATTTCCGTCATCCCTTACTCACAACTTTATTTAACAATTTTTGAAGCAGGCAAGAAGGGCAAACCATGACTGTACTTGATGAAATAAATTTTAATAACTGGATTATTTATAGGCCCTTGATTCTCCACAAAACATAATTAAATTTAATGGTTGAATAAATAAAACAACACAACTTCCTGTGAGTTTGACATAATGCACCAAAAAACAATGCATCCTTCATTATAACTTAACATGTGCTTTAAATTTCTACACTCAGGTGTTTCAGGTACATTTTTATTTATTAATGCATCATGGAGGAACTTCTTTTACTGATTTTATGGATCTGACATATCATTTAAAATATCTCATCTTGCTAAATTTTAATAATAAACTGGGCCTTTATTGAATTTGAAGCTGTCCATTGTAAAGTGAAGAGCTTTATTATCAATTTGCTACTTTTAATTGGCTAAATCTGTAAAGACTACATGGAGGTCTGGCTAGTTTCTATGCTGGTGGCATCATATATATATATATATAAGGCAAGTAATTATTGTTGCTTAAAATCAAAGGCTTCCAGAAACATAAGAGATGAGTCTCTAATTCAAAGCCTTGAGGAAGAAAAATTAGATAAATGACATGTCTTAGTGAAGTTAAAAACAAAAGAAATTTTAAAAATTGCACACAAATAACACGCTGTTGCTTAAACCTCTTCATTATTATCATTTCACACTAGAAAAAGATTTTCTTTTCTGATTTTAAATTAGATAATAAAATTTGAGCACAAAAGTCTTCAGAATTTTCGTATCTAAATACAAATTTAGACATAAAAGCAATGGACAAATAATGCACTAAGTGTCTAAGTTTCTAAAATCAATGGACCAATTATCCAATTAGAGTCTAAAATCAATGAAAAAATTATACAATTAATGTCCAAAATCAATGGACAAATTATCCAATTAGAGTCCAAAATCAATGGACAAATGATCCAATTAGAGTCCAAAATTAATGGACAAATGATCCAATAAGAGTCCAAAATCAATGGACAAATTATCCAATTAAAGTCCAAAATCAATAGACAACTTATTAGAGTCTTCTTTTTCTATTAGTTGAATTCAAAGGAAGAAATGTTATTTTTTGTACCTTTAAGTAATGACATACATTTGTACATACAGACAACAACAATAAAATGACTCAAACAACATATATAATAGGAACATTTTCATATCAGTAAGATCATAGTACTGAAATACTTTGCTGATAATGATGTGCCATACTACGTAAATAGTGTAGTAAAAATTTATCATTATTTAATATAATCTAATGAACAAAGTACAAAAATTTGAAAAATTCAAGTGCACTTCACCAACTATACAATATATAGAATGACTTTACTATTTCGAACTAATGATTGTTATCATAAAAGGAAAGAAGATTGTCTCTCTTGGCTGTTACGGTTGATAGTCATACTGGGTGTGAAGGTCATAAGGTGCCCAGGTTTTAAAAACTATCCAGTTTATTTTGTTAGAAAAACTAATAAAAAACAATCAAGTCTTTCATTTTATTTTTCACATTACTTTTCAAATCCTTCTATAGCATTTTTTTCCAGACTGATTTTTTTCCATACACTTTTTTATAGCATAATAGGCTATATGACAGTGTTTTTGTTATTTGTGTGTGTGTTTTTGTTTTTTTCATTAGGTTTTACTTTATACTCATACCAATATAGTAGTGACTTTTCAGCTTTACTTGCGGAGGAAGACCTCAGGTGCCCCTCCATGCTTTATTTCAGACACAAGCAGGCACCCGAGTAGTACCATCAAAAACATTTCATAAACTAGCTCGATAACTGTCTCACATGAAAGAACCCAAGTCCCTGGCAGGATTTTAAACCATGGACAATGAGAGGCAAGAGGCTTAAAGTCAACTTGCCCACAGATGCCCCCATGTAAGAAAGTAAATTAAAAGTTACACCAATGAAATAATAATATATAAAAGTAAATGATTTAATTAGTGTTTCTTATGAAATATTTTTATAAAATTAATCAGCAGTAAAATTATTTAGTTTCCGTAATCTTACGGTTGATTTTTGAAAGAGTTGTACGAGAGAATGTCTCATACAAGCACTTTGGAAGTATTCTTTTTCTTGAAATTCAAACAATAATTTTGCAGCAGATATATAGCTTTATACACTATCAAGTCATTTTTATCTCAGCTGTTTTCTGACAATAAAACATCAATGAAATAATGAAGAAAAGGTCAACACCATTTTAAAAACAGTGACAAACAGGAACATTAAAAGATCTAGGTGAAATGTTAAAAGATAAAAGGACAAGAAATGATGGGCATGTTTGTCTGATAAGCTTAACTATTTCAATCTAGAATGTGTTGACTTTACACCTTTTCCTTGTCATAACAGTTTAAAGTTGTTGTCTTGTATCATCTGTATTATTAAAGGAACTCCACTGAGGTCCAAAAGTCGAAAAAACATAAAATTTGAATGTCTTACATTTATCAACCTGGGGCACTTAAAACAGAAAGATTTGTAAAAAATTATTAAGAAATATACACAGAAATGTATTGAAAATAAAGTTTCTGAGTTATTCTTAGTCTGATTTTGGTGAAAAGCGCTGCAATGCTTTTCAAAGTTAGGTCATTTTTCACAATTAGAATTACTTTTCTGGGATTGTATACACAAGTTATTAATCTAGACCTACAATAAATGGAACATCATAAACTTGTGATTTATTTTTAGTCCCGTCATGACAAAAGTCCCTTTAAACTACAGTACTCATGTTCTCTTTTTAAACTCTTACTAAATCTTAAGTGTGAATTTGTGAGTAATATCTTTTATAAGAATGTAATTGGACGCGGCATGCACGCGGCATCTAGTAGATATGCATTTGTCCATACAGCAATGGGGAAAATTTTAGACTTGATTTTGTGTATTTTTTTTTGTTTTAACAAAATCACACTGTTTTCAAATTTTCTAATAAAAATAGCTTTTCTGATGTACAACATGTCACAGAGCTTTAAGGGATTAGAATAAACGTTTAACTGAAGTAAAAGTGCCATGTTTGAATAACATATTCTTTTTATCATTATCTAATTTTATCTACATAATAAATAACGTGCCAATGAGCCAGTCTAAAGTCAATCGTTCTAAAACTTAACCATTGAGAGAGGTAACAACTGAGGCAGTGTCACTCACTTCATTTGCTCCACCTTTGTTGAAGTTCAGCTCCGCCTTAAATTGTAGCAAAATTTAATATGATGCTTCTTATGCTAGCATTAAGTCTTCTATCGTTGACAGGGTGGAGGGAACCAGGACAACTTTGATCAATATCACTTGTTGAATCATTAAATTACAAGTTACAAAGCCTAAACCACGCCCACTTTCTGAGAGGTGGTTCTCCGTCAACCGTTAAGAAAGTATGCCAAACTCTGCGCACCGGTTACGCTATGGCCAGTAAGGAGAGATCACTGCAGAACTGTTTGTCCTCAAAATCATTCGAGCATTATGCAATTCCTATCAATATTTAAATGAACATATTCTCGGCACATATTGTCTTGAATTTATTTTAAGTATACCAATCATTTCAATTTTACTTGTTTTTCAATTTATTTTGCTTCGACCAGACGTTTTAATCTTTGTTGCAACAGACAAACATTTTCAGAATTTCAGACATGGCATTACTTTGTGAATATATGCATTAGGTTTTACTTTTTCACAAAAATATGCAACTTAATTATTAAACAACGAGCACATACCAAGAACATGGAGAAAAAATGGATATGTGCTTCGGATATTCAACTGTAGTAGAGAACGATTTTCAATGCTGATTGACTGTTCACTGGTGGCATCTTTGATTGCAGCATCAACATTTAACTTGTATTTAGACTATTGAGTATATGTTAGATTACTTAAAGTAGAACCCAAAAGGGTGCAAACATTAGAAAAGAGGTTGATATCACAAAAATCATTTACGTCCAATATTTTTCAGAAAATTGCAATATTGAAGAAATTCAGAGTACGATGTGAATAAGGTGCACTCTGTTGATCACCAGACTTACTATGGCTATTAAACCTTGCCATGCCAACCATGTCCATCCAAACCATTCATCATTTTCAGGGAAAAATTTAAAATATACAGTGACTGAATAGCATACAGTGACATCCATAATCCTACAGCACATATTTTCCAGCTGACTTTGGTCTATGCTGGCTGCATGGGTTGAATCATTAGCCATTAATAAACTTAGAGTTAAAGATATAATATATGTTCTCACATTCTAATAAACCATTCTAAATGTCATATATATTAAAAAATTACAAGTATATTTCAAATATATTATTAATAAAGTACCCCAATCATCACCCATTCATGGTATTTTTATAACCATATTTTGTAATAAATTTCATTTATTCAACCCCAGATGTAAAGAAATCAATATGTAGAAATATCAAATAAACCATGTTATTATACTATAAAATGTTATGTTACTTACTCATAAATTTCCAGTTACAAGGTTAGATCTTTAATATATTTTTTTCCCCATAAAACATGCATATTTTTTATTTTAAATTACACATAGCTAGGCAATAAAATAGAAAAAAATAGCTGAACTAAGGCAGACAAAGTCAATTGTCAGCTTTTAATAAAAAAAAAAATGCATTGATCAATAATGATATTACTAGTAATTTCAACAATTAACTTTTTGCCAATATGACTGGTCTATGCAGTATGCAGGGATGAACAAGTTACCTCATTAACTTTTTTTTTTTTTTTTTGGTTTGGCTCTACGTGGCACCACACCAGTAGAGGTCATATGGTGACTTTTCAGCTTTGCTTGTGGAGGAAGAAACCTCAAGTGTCCTCCTTGCATTATTTCGGGCACAAACGGGCACCTGCATAGAACCACCTATGTTCCATATTAGCCATCTGGATAAATTCGTCATATGAAAGAATTCCCTGGTGGGTTTCAAACCCACAGCTCTGAGGGACAAGATAAATACAAAATTAGTAAATTGCCTTTATATTTATTCAGAATATTATGGCCATTGCGCTACAAACATAACTCAAAATTACGAAAATATGAAATCACAATGGTGAAAAGTCAAAATAACAAAACCACTGTGGTGAAAAGTCGAAGGTATGAAGACGAAAAGTAAAAAAAATTGTGGTGAAAAAAGTCCAATTACTGAAACCACAAAGGTGAAAGTCGAAAGAATGTGAACAGTCTAAATGGTGAATATCATGATTTCATTGTATCGAACTTTAGACTTTGACTTTTGAACATAACTTTTCATCATATATAGGAAAAAATTTCAAAATTCAAAGAAATTTAATGACTAAATTAGCAAACATTAGACCATTCTCAGACAGCATGGGCTGTGCCGGCTGATCTACATTAGTGGCATTGGTAGATTCAGTCGCAGCAACACTTTTAAACTCTCCTTAAAGTGGCCTTCAGCTATTCTAAATGTTAAATATGTTATTTTTAGATAAATCGTTTCATATAGTTGTCAAATCATAAGGAATTATGGTCTTGATAAAATACATAAACTATAAGGACACCTCTCGATGTAATCTCTAATCTATCGGTTCGTAAATTATTAAATTAGTAAAGTGTACAATTCCTTTCCCAGTCTTTTATTTTTAGAAATGAATGTTACTGTGTGCTATAAATAGCTCTCGAGGCACTGTTTTGAAAAATGTTTAAAAGTGATATGATGCACTTTTCCTATGTAATATTACTGAAATACTAAGTTTGGAACAACACAGAATTGAACAACAAAAAAATAAAAGCTGAATGTGTTGTAAGATGTGTTCTAGTCAAAAGGAGTAAACAATTTGTAATCAAAATTTCAAAATTTAAAAAAAAAAAAAAAAACCCAACCTTTTCCAACATTAATAGTTATTCTACAATTCATTCATAAACAAAAATCTACATAAAGTAAAACCCGTCATATCTATGAATTATTGTTTTATAAATAACAGAACATGGTGAGCCAGTGTTGAAAAAAGTGAAAATACACAATAAAAACTCACTTATCTATCATATGATACTGTTTAACTAAATCTTAGGGCTGGCAAAAATTCATTTCAATGCAATTTCAGCGCATAACAAAACAGTTTCATTGTACAAAAAAAAGTGTGTTTTTAATGTGTCTGCTGGGATTTTTATTTGGTAAACTCATATTTTTGTGAGAAGTATTAGCAAATTCTCTCAAAAAAACATTGCTGTTTGAAAGACCTCAAACAGAGTAAGACACTTGTAGAAAAATTAAACTGCCCTACCACATTACATATCCCCCACCCACCTTGTTGTCACCTATTTATTTTAAAAATTCTTATAATACTTTTTATTATCATTGCAATTATGATAATCATTCATTTTTATCATCATCATCATTATCATTATCATCTGTTTTTATCATTGATCACTTTTAACATTATCATTATTAACATTGCCATCATTAACATTATCATTATTAAAATTGCCATCATTAACATTGCCATCATCAACATTGTCATTATTAACATTGCCATTATTGACATTGCTGTTATTTACATTGCCATTATTGACATTGCTATTGTTAACAATGCCATTATTGATATTGCCATCATTAAGATTGCAATTATTAACATTGCCACCATCAACATTGTCATTATTAATATTGTCATCATTCACACCATTTTGGCACCTTTTAATTGAGATTCTTGCAGTCAACTATAAACACCTTGTTGTTTTATCTGTTTAAAGCTTTATAGATTATTTAAATTTGAACAGTTTGGTATTAAAATCTCTAGAAGTAGCAATGAAAAGCTTATAGTTTAGTGAAGACATAAACCATCTCATCAAGCCAAATATCCATTCACAATTTGTAACAAATAATATTAAAAAAGTTTGAAATTTTATGGATACAAGATTCATAGGGAAAATTGCCAACACACAATTTAATAATGCAACAATTTTGTTTAAAATATCTATGTAATAACAAAAGAAAAAAGAAACATTTACCACTTTTATTTCAATGTATTCCAGGCTGCAAAAAATTATTAATTGTAAAAATTTTATTGACGAATCACAAAACTTTTAATGATTATGAAATGATTGACATAGAGAAAGAAAATAACCTTTAAGACATTTAAAGAGAGATCATGTAAGCTTCTCACTAGTTATTGTCCGCCTGGTCTTGTTTCCAGCAAGTTTTCTCTGATCTTACAAACACCCAATCATTGTCCCCTTTCAAACCTGTGTGAAAAACATCGCCTTACGTGACAGAAGTCAGAGGTAAGACTTAAAAAGTGCGATAATCATTTCAAAGCCTGATAATCTTCAAATAAATGTACATGAAAAGCACCCTTACACTTGCAATTAGTGCCATTCAATGTATTATCCTTAAACATCTGCTTTGATCTGCTAATAGACCTTAAAATAAACCTGCAGCCGAATGGCTTAATGCAACACTGCTGTAAATTGTTGTTGGACACCAAACTTGAAACAGTCTGTCAACAATAGCCAAGCAGTATGACAGCTTTGTGCAAAAGGACTCTATCTCATATATTTCAAATGTGCAGTTACAACATTTTTACATTTAACCTAGTAATTATTATTATTATCATTATTAATAATGTTGCCTCTTCTTAACCCTAAGAAGCTTATGTCTACCTATCAATAACACTCTCAAATTACATAATCATAAAAGACCTGTCTATTTTCTTCATATATTATTATAATCTTTATCTTACAGTTATTCCACAAGTGGCTTAAAGATTGGGATTTTTTTTCTTATCCTAAGTTTTGATATGTTAAACAAAGCTTTATACAAAGTAAAAATGTCATTTAGAATTTCCCAAGTTCTTCAAAAGGAGTCTTAAACAGTTAATAGCTAAATTTTTAGAATTGTCAAATAGAAAGATAGATTAAAAATAATATTATCCAGTCTGTGTCTAAATAAAAGAAAATACAATTTTCAATAAAATTTAAACTAAAATGAAATAAAGTGTATTAAGCTAGGTTATGAAAATTTATAGAGATGAAATGATGTCTATAGAAAGTTTGGGCACCAGAATATTAGTGTAACCTTGACATACTGTAAAATAACTGGTGCTATACCAAACTTATATAAAAAACATCTGATAATTTTGAATTATGATAATCAGATAAAAATAAGAAAATAAATTATGGTAGAATGCAGAAAAATAAAACTAAAACTGAAAGTTGGAAGAATAGGAGAGAATAATGAATGAAAGTTTTTAAACTGAACACATTATTATATGTTAAAGGCCAATAAAATCATATGATATGACCCTGTGGCAATTATCACAACTTAAATCATCTTTAATTATTGGTTTAATGAGCTATAAATAATTTCCCCACCCACCTTAATGAAAACAGAAAAGAGAGATATACTGCCTATAGATAGGGTAAGTGTGTGTGGTGACAATTTAAAAATCAATTAGCAAGTATACGACCATTCTGTGAAGAAAAACCTGTTTAAGATAGCGATCTTTGCGGCTGACTTTTTATCAGTGTATCTTGTCAGCAATCAGTTTATATGTACCAGATCAAAAATATAAAAACTCATTTGTCAAAAAAAAAAATATCAAAAAAATATTAAACCTGTTATATATTAAAATGTCTTGAAAATTATGGCCATGTCTGGGCTTGGTATCAGGCCATAAAATATGAAGGCAGTGTTGTGACATTGCCAGCACTTAAATCATTAATAGGAATTTAAATGATAAAAAAATATTAAAATATGAAAGTACGGTTACGACTGTCATTTTATATGTCCGATTGTACGGGGGCATTTTAATTACGTGAAACATGACATGAAAGTATACTTTTTCACTGTACATTTGAGGCTGGTATACTGCAGTATGCAGGAATAACAATGCATGTAACATAACTAAATGTTTTATCACTCATAAAAGATATAATATAAAAATGTGACTTTTTTAAAATTGTTTTTTCTTTGTATTTAAAATAGCAAAGAAAAATATGAAACATCAGTAAATATTACATCTATAAAGTGCCTGATTTTATGATAAAAAACATCAACCAAAAGAGTAAAAATTATCTGATAAGTCCTCTTCACTTTCAGGAGATATTTTATTATTTCTTTTGAAAGAAATGATAATGTATTAAAAGGTACTGTAAAAAATTGTTTATATGCCCCACTATCAACAGATCAACAGACTTCCTTTTTTTTGTCCTAAATATCTGTGCAGGCCAATATCTGTATGCTGGCCTGTCTCTCAATATACAGCTTTAACCTTGATCTCCAGATTGTTCTTTAATCAACAACTTCATATTTGGACTTATTCTTTTGGTTGAGAACTTTATATTAAACTTTCTTATACAATATCCCCCCCCCCACTATTAAAATAACCTAGATCTTCAAGTTCAAAATTAACCAGTTTCGCCACCCTGCAACATTTCAAGTTGAAAATGAAGTTATTCACTTAAGCTTCTTGATTTAAAGTCTGGCCCAAGCCCTCACAGTATTTATGCCATGATATGCTACTATTATATTCAGTTTTAGCTCGACTATTTTCAGAAAAAAGGGGGCTATGTCGCTTGCCTGGGCATCAGCTTCGGTATCAGTATCAGCAACTTCTTGTACAACATAATGTATAGCAGTTATTATTTTATAGATTTATAGATATAGCTCCCTTTTTTCTTAAAATAGTCAAACTTAAACTGAATATTCTCCTCTTCATTCTTCACCTTAAATAAATTACACCAAGAAACACTCAATTGCTATCTTTTAAATATTTCATTCTGGTAATAAATATGTATAATTTGTGGGAAAGGTAATCTTTGACAGGTTTTGAAGAGTATTTCACATCAGTGTTATCACTAATTTAATAGAAATAATCACTGAACAACCCTATAAAATAAAACCCAAATTAATCTGTCAATTTCCATGATAAAAATATCAAATTCAGCAGTAAAATGTAGTTTCTACAATTTGTACCATGAAATATTTGAGAAATGAAAAACGGTTGGTATTTTATTATTTCATCAAGTGAATTAGTCATAAAGCATTGGAAGAAACTGTGTTAATTTACCAGTTTTATTCATGTAATAAAAAAAGAAAGATTTTATGTTGTGGTCACAACTTAATTTTTTTTATAATAAAAAAAATTATATTCACAATGGAAACTCCAAGCACCTAATTAAGTTTTTGTAGGGTTACAATTAAATATATAGTATCTGTGCATCTGAAAACATTAGGGTGTAACAATGAAAATTGCTTCAACTATTTCACTATTTTTTTCTATTATTTTGTAAAAAAACAAAATCCAAAGTCAAAAACATTCATTTTAGAATGATCCATTTTTTGTTACCATAAATGATATTAAACATATTTTCTGTATGTTTCAAGAATTTGAAATGATTTTTGTCTAAATCATTTAATAAATCAGTTTCTTACAGTTTGCAACCAACCAACCAACAAACCAACCAACCAACCAACCAACCACCTAACCAACCAATAAATCAATCAATCAATCAATCAATCTATCAGTTCATTCCCTTTTAACTAAATAAGTGATTCTTTTTCTTTCTTGATACTTGACTTTTCTTATTATCTAACAATGTGATAAAATCATTTTTCTGTATTGCAATTTTCATAGCTATTATTATCAGAGAAAAATTTATCAAGGCTCATTCAGCTAGGCAGGAGGGCTGAACTGGTTTCAAATGGGTTATCACACTTTTATGTCAAGTATGCTCTAAGTCAGACAATCAACCTTTTAACAAATCTAGAGGTCTGTCCAATAAGGGTAACTCAACAGTTAAGAAATATTTTTTAGCTTTACCTTGTTTTATTTACTATGACTGTGTAATAATGTTGCTTTTTACTTGATAACTGCAATTATATGAAGTTGTTCTTGGCTTTACCTTGTTACTGTCACTTGTTGCTTAGACTTGTCTGTGACTGCCTATGATTTTACATTGGTAACTGTCTGTGATTGTGTATGATTTTACCTTGGCAACTTTACATGACATTTCTGGTTTTACCTTGGTAACTATGACTACATGACATTTCTGGTTTTACCTTGGTAACTATGACTACATGACATTTCTGGTTTTACCTTGGTAACTATGACTACATGACATTTCTGGTTTTACCTTGGTTACTATGACTACATGACATTTCTGGTTTTACCTTGGTAACTTTGACTACATGACATTTCTGGTTTTACCTTTGTAACTATGACTACATGACATTTCTGGTTTTACCTTGGTAACTATGACTACATGACATTTCTGGTTTTACCTTGGTAACTTTGACTACATGACATTTCTGGTTTTACCTTTGTAACTATGACTACATGACATTTCTGGTTTTACCTTGGTAACTATGACTACATGACATTTCTGGTTTTACCTTGGTAACTTTGACTACATGACATTTCTGGTTTTACCTTGGTAACTATGACTACATGACATTTCTGGTTTTACCTTGGTAACTGTGACTACATGACATTTCTGGTTTTACCTTGGTTACTATGACTACATGACATTTATGGTTTTACCTTGGTAACTATGACTACATGACATTTCTGGTTTTACCTTTGTAACTATGACTACAGGACATTTCTGGTTTTACCTTGGTAACTATGACTACATGACATTTCTGGTTTTACCTTGGTAACTATGACTACATGACATTTCTGGTTTTACCTTGGTAACTATGACTACATGACATTTCTGGTTTTACCTTTGTAACTATGACTACATGACATTTCTGGTTTTACCTTGGTAACTATGACTAGATGACATTTCTGGTTTTACCTTGGTAACTATGACTACAGGACATTTCTGGTTTTACCTTTGTAACTGTCTGTGATATATTGGTTACTGTGACTACATTAGGTATAACTGCAGAAGCAATATGAAAGTATCCCTATTTATAATATTTAGTCTTTATGTGATCATTTTCATGACCATGAGTAAAGTGGAGTGGGAAGGATAAAACGGAAGCATTTCAGAAATCCTGCACAGAATGCTGAGACTCAAATCTTTAAATGACCGTACAATTTTATCTTATAAATGTAAGTTTAAAATAATATAGAAGTCAACTCAAGTTTCAATTTAAAAATGTAATTGTTTTATTTGGAAAATGCATAATCTTATGAATGTAAAATACTAAGGAGTAGAAAGTTTTAAACTGAAAATTAAAATTCTTTAGTTTATTTTTTTCTTTTCCCCCCTAATTTAACCTTTACAAATGTTATAAAGATTTCAGGGTATTGCCTAAAATTTTAAAATTTAATGTAACTTACTAACTACATCATTTTAAAATGACACATCCCTAATTCAGTTCATATTCGAAATTTATAAATGGAATGTTGCCAGTATTATGTAACCATAATGATTGTATCCCCAACCCGCTGTGGCTTTATCAAAGACACCTTATTCACAATTTTGATATGCCTATAAAAATTTTAATATTAATATTTTATATCATCCTTTAGCAGACGGAAAGATCGTTATCTAAAATTTTGATTTTCAAAATCTCTTTTGAAAACAAAATTTATACATATATTGAATGATATAACAGATAACAAAAATTATATGCAAAATTTTAAGCCGAGTAAATTTGTATAAATAAAAGTCACTTACCCCTATATGATGTAATTAAAAATCCAAAAATCTTCACAAAGAATAACATCAAAAAGCCTTTATATATTCAATAAGTCATATCACTGTTCATAACATTTTTTCTCTCTCACCAATCTGAATTAATAATTTGATGGTACACTGATAAAAGTGATAAATATAATTATCAGTCACTGAAGAGGATACTCTCCCTCAAATTATCACTCTTCAATTTTGGAGGTAAAAATGTAATGCTTTATATTATACCATTTATTTAAAACAGGGTGTAGGGGGCAGGAGTTGCAAAAAATTAAGTACATACATGACTTATGGGTAATAAGACAATTGTATGACAGGCAGATCATACCCTTAAATTATAACATTAACTACCTGTACTATAAATCATGTTATCAACCATATATAAAACCATGATTTATTGGAAAGTTATTGTAAATAGTATACAATCATATACATAGCAAAATATTTTACTTTCAAATTATTACATGTACTGACTATCAGGCCGGTTTAGTTCAGAGCAGATGACAATACATTGCTTTTCTTATTTCAAACTGTAATAGAAAAATATACAATTTTTTATAGAAAAATTACAACTTGCCCATAGACATGGGACCATGAAATGCTGCATGAAAAGAAATTGTTGGGTCTAAAACTTTATCCACTGGGAGTTGGCTTAATTAGCAGTCACAAGTATTAACATAATAGGCCAGCTTTAAAAACTTCATTTAATTTCATAGCTGACCGTGATTAAAGCTGGACATACAAAAATATTTTCAAATGGTGTAAAATTTCATGTACCCAACATGTCAATGTGACAAACCTGTACCAGTCCTGTCCTTAGAATATTAGTCAAATGGAAATACACCATGCTCAAGTATCAATATCTCTAAATCACAACCACTTTTCTATTTATAGTCTACAATTATTTCTTTTACCTTTGATCCAATGCCTTCTTTCTTTGTTTTCTTTCCCCACGCAAGACAATAATAATATTTAATCATTCCCCATCAAAAAGTGATGTTGAATTTCTAATACAAGGTTTAGATATTGCTCCTCTTTGGAATTTTTCATAAAAATTTACATTAACTAATAACCGACATCCTTAAATAATAGGGACAACAAATCGCAAACTTGTGCAGCAGATTATCTATTTAAGTGGGAACCCCTGGGTGGACGCTTGACAGATAATACAAAATTTAAGTCAACAATGAGCAGCATGCTCATGTGATAATAGAAACAAAATACGAACTCTGCATAGATACTGAGGTCAATGTTTTCTTTATCAATAATAATTCTTCAAAAATGTTCATCACAAGTCACAAAACTATGACAAATGATCTTAATGAAACCAGAAATTATTTGGGACAATTTTATCAATTAAATAAGTAATAATAAGAGACCATTTGCCCAAAATGTTATTTCTGTTTCACACTATTATAGATTCTGGGACAAAATTATTTTGTTCTTAGTATAATTCATGTAAATTGTTAATTTTCACCAAAAAAATTTCAACAAAATAAAATTTAAAAAAAAAATAAAAAAATAATAGTAGTAAAAAAAATTAATAAGATAAAATTAAATTGAGCCGCGTCACGACAAAACCAACATGGTGGGTTTGCGACCAGCATGGATCCAGACCATCCTGCGCATCCAGGCAGTCTGTTCAGGATCCATGCTGTTTGCTTACCAACTCTATTACAAGTAGAGAAACTGATAGCGAACAGCATGGATCCTGATCAGACTGCACGGATGCGCAGGCTGGTCGTAAACGCACTATGTTGGTTTTGTCGTGATGCGGCTCATTTAAAGGATGGCAAGACAACTTTTTTTACTAAATTTTTTCACAACTTGTTGAACATCAAACTGAAAACTTGTATAAGACATCAAAATATCAGCTAAACATAACTTTTTTTTCCGCCACAATCAACTGATTGTAATCCATCAAACTGGTAGTCATCACATAGATAAAATGCTTTTAGACAATGCTTTAACTGTAAATGATAAAGACAGCCATTAGCTTAATGAAGGATTTTGTATGATAACTTGTCTTATAAAACACAATGAGATGTTTTATAGCATGACAGACTGTAGTTGATAGCCGCTATTGTCATAGATTTTATCTCACCACTAATGGTAGATTATCACTTACAAATCACAATAATATTAATTACTTCTGTAAACAAATTGACTGACAGTTTAGAAATTCAATGTACCCGCGGCCCACAAATTAAGTTATACCATAGACCAGTGATAGGAACACAACTAAAACTGTCAGGGGCACCTACCAATTTAGATATCACAAACAGATTAATTTCAACCATAGATGACACTTTACTACTATCTGTTCACATTGTTAAAGACAAAAATGGACAATGTGATAATAGGGCTCAGGTATGGGCAAAACTTTAGTCACCCATTGTACTTTGACAGCTTTTTTTTTTGCATCGGTCAATCTTCTCATTGACTGGGTGCTTTCCTATATCTTACAATTTAATTTTTTTTTCCTTTATCTTACAATTTAAATTTTACTTCTTCATTTTTTGTTAAAGGAAATCCACAATGAGTTTTTTTTTATATGAAGAGACTGAAAATATTTTTATGTATGTAATATTTGATGTAGTCTGGACGAATAACTTGTGTGCAAAACTTCAGTTCAATTAACACCTTAGTGCAGTAATGGGTTAAGTCCTTCTATATTTAATAAGAGTTAACCAATTATTGTACTAAGGTGAGGATTTGCTCCACAATAATAAATTTACTTGTGGTAATTGACCTGGAAATTGAAATTGTTTCAACACTTTTTTTAAAATGACATGAAAATCATGTCTAGATTTAATTCAGAGTGTTAACATGAAAATCATGTCTAGATTTAATTCAGAGTGTTAACATGAAAATCATGTCTAGATTTAATTCAGAGTGTTAACATGAAAATCATGTCTAGATTTAATTCAGAGTGTTAACATGAAAATCATGTCTAGATATAATTCAGAGTGTTAACATGAAAATCATGTCAGAGTGTTAACATGAAAATCATGTCTAGATTTAATTCAGAATGTTAACATGAAAATCATGTCTAGATATAATTCAGAGTGTATTTCTTATTATCTTTTGCATATTTTTTTGTGTGTTTTTATGTGCCCCAGATGATCTCTTTTCATGTTTTTAGACTTTTGGACCTCAGTGCAATTCTTTCATATTTCACGCATATTTAAATGGAAATTCTTATTTGATGCTTTATCTATTTTTACCCCTTTACTCTCTTACATAAAATGCACTGGTAACAACCATTTCCTAAATACCTTTTAGATACATTTTAATCATGACATCATGACATCTATTTTTCTACAGTGTACAATTTTTAACTACAAAACTATGATACCATTATAAGCACAATAATGTCTTTACCTTGCCTTTTCTGACATTCTTCTGTTTCTTTTATCACTGAAACAAACAAATTTACTTTCGATAAACCTAAAAGAAATGAGATATCATTATATAACTATGATTAGAAATTTTACTTCCAAAATGGATGTATATTAAATATTATTTTAATTGTTGAAATTTTAACAGGAACCAAAACATAAAACTAAAATAGTAGAAACAATTACTACCGGGTAATTTGTTTTGTTTGGTTTTTCAGTGCACCTACAAAATTTAGGTCATATGGCGCCAAAACAGGAAAGATGATTTTGTCCTACTTCAGGTGTTACAAACATCAATGGCCATAACCACCTCATCTGCTGGAGCTAAGAGATGCATAGACCCTAGTAATAAACCCATTTAGTCGCCACCTACATCCTGGCAGGGATAAATGGTGGCCTCAATCCTTATAGACAACACCTTAGCAACAAGGGGTTCTATTTGGTTTTAGTTTATCTTATTTGTATATGATTTAATCAACACATTCACTTAAATAATTGAGAAATACAATCATTAAGCTTCTAATTCCAAGTTCTCATTATTAAATGTTTAATCAAATACATGTCTGTATAATTTTATTTTTGCATATTTAAATAGCAGTCTTTAGTTAAGTTTAAGACCCTTAGTGGCACATTCTGACTGAGACAAAAATAAAATTTTACTTTTTTCGAAAAGGCAAACATGAATTTTAAAATGTTTAAATATGATTTTAGAGAATGAAAGATGCAAATGTTACCTGAAGAAAGTAGCAATAATTGTAAAATAATTTGTGATACTAGTAGCAAACATAGTAGTACTTTGATATCCTTATACAATACTAATTCACTATAGAACTGTACTTACTGAGATGAAAAAGGTTCAGGTAATAGGCCAATTAGTAACTTTTTGGATGCTATAAAGGACAACAAAATTAAAATGCTTTTGAGAAATAAAAATTAAAGAATTTCCAAGGCATAATGGGCCTTTAAATATTTTTCAAATATTATACATATGTACACAAGTAACTATTTGAGAAATATTACATAATTTATTACCACAATTCATAGATTATATTCATACAGCTTTCTTTTGTTGATATCTATTATACCACAAATAATAATCATTAATAAAAGATATCATAACTGTATTACATTAATCAAATAATTTATTTATTCATTTATTGATTAAGTAAAGTAAAGTAAGTAAGGTAAAGTAAGTTAACTGAATTGAATTAAATTAAATTAAAATAAATCAAAGTAAAGTAAAGTTAGTAAGTCAGAGTAATTAAATTAAATTAAAGTAAGGTAAAGTAAGTAAATTAAGTTAAATTGAATAAAAATTAAACTGAATCAAATTAAAGTAAAAGTAAAGTAAGTCTAATTGACATAGGTTACACATTTGGTTGTGCATTTAGAATATCATCTATATTCAAATCATACCAAACCCAAAATCTTATTTATTATTATAGAGATCATATATATTCTTAATATCTATTCATTTGTAAATTAGCTTTTTCTCCATGGCCAGACATTTATTTATTATCTAACTAACTGTTCTAGCGTTAAATGAGATTTTATCCACAAGGTAATTCAATGCAACAGCCGGGTGCCGACAAACCAACAAAAATCCGCGACTCAATCATAGCTTCTTATTACTAACAGATCATGCATGAAACTATATTATATATTATAGCCATACTCCAAAGAAAGACAAAAATTTGCTGTGGTTAAATAATATCTTTTTGCAACTCCTAGGTGGTATAATATTAGTATATGATAAATCTTTACACAGACATTCAGACTTCTAAATACTAGCGTTATTTATTTACTTTTTAACTTCTTCTTCTATTTTTTTTTTACTGATTAGTGTCTTAATTTTGCTGCTGATCTTTCTCTTCTCACTACATAATAAGAAAACATTTCAATATCGTATAAAGAAAAAAAACAAGAAAAAAAACTATAACAAACATCTTATTTGCAGAATTCAGAGAAAAAAGAATTATGGCTTTTGTGCTTTAAGAAATTGTACCTTCATTTTGTATTTAAATTTGTTTTTGTCTAGGCACTGGATAATATAGGAAACAGAGTTCATAATTAACAAGTTATCTTGGTTTTTATATCAGTATCTTTATTTGGATGTGGTAACTCAAGTGGAACTAATGCGACACCATACTTGGTCAGAATAGTACATGTATATTGAGGTGTTTAATTTTGTTTAATTAAATCCACAAGAGCAACAGTTGATACTGTATAAACATATCCATTTGTATTTTAATTGTAATTTATATATATGACCTTTATGTCATATCAAATCACACTTGTGTGTATAAATAAATACAGATTTTTTATCCTTTGCATCATATATGACCATGTTAAATACAAACAGTTAATTTAGCGGAATATCAACTATTATATAATGTATTGATAGCCATCAAGGTTTTATAAGTGAAATCAGCTATCAAATCAGTTACAAAAAAAATGATTTTAACATACAAAGTCAGACATTTAATCTAGGTAATGAAAACTGTTTGCAACTGTATGATTAATTCATTATGAAACAGTAAACCATCCGTAACATGCATACTTTTCATCGTTAAAGAATATATCAAAGTACTTGAGAGCATGAAGTCAGTTTTCAACTATTTAATGCAAAAAACGTATTTAACGTTTCACATTAAGTGATAAATATAAGTAATTTGATACGAAACAAAAGCAAAAAATGATTATCTGAGATGTTTAAATACCATTTTATACGTTTAAAATGAAAGTAAATGGTTTTCCTTTTTACAGGGTTATAACCATTAGATATTTTCACATTTTGCATCTTTTAAACAGGCAGCATTTTAATAAAGGCCCAATAACCATTTCCTACTCTAATGTTAAGAATAGTAAATAAAATATAATATTCACTTGACAAGCAATTAAACATACAAACATGAATGTCATTGTCAATATATTCTCAAATGCTCAGTTTCATTAAAGTGAACATTTGCATAATAGAAACCCTCAATTCATGTTGGCTAAATGGTCAATGCTCACATTTTCTCCTCTTTTTTCTGACCTTGTTAGTGACCCCAGCACTTGGCCCCTCGGCCCTTCTGGGGCCCTACAATGGTTTAAATATGTGTCAAGTCATATATGCATGTAGAAGTTATGCTTTGAACAAGCATTTTCCTCTGACCTCTAAATGTGATCTTGACCTTTGACCTAAGACCTAGTCCATGCCCGCATCACTTCAACTCATAGCAATGAATGTTTGTATCAAGCAATACTTATATCCATCTATGCAAGTAGAAGAAATGTTCCACACAACACTGGTTGTCTCCCCTTGATCCCCCCCCCCATATCAAAAGCCAGGGCCTCACATAAAATTTTAAATAAACAATGGCAATCTCATATATTATATAAAGCTGTTAACTTATTAAACTTCAGCTATACCTTTGAGCGTTATAACATTATTATTATATTATTATTGTTATGTTCCAATAATATTTTTTACATTATTTTCTTTCATTGTAGAGCTCTATAATTGAATTATAACATTTTAAAAATACATCTACAAATAAATGATGATTATTCAACAAAAAAAAAGTCAACAAGAAAACTACTGAATAGTCTTAAAGTTCTTTTTATATAATTTTCTAAAAGTAACATTTTCTAAATTTTAACTTCATTCTCTATATAAATATTAATATTTATTATATCTAACACTCTATTATTCAAAATGTATTTTATTGAACATTATATGCGTTATAAATCATAAAATGTTTTGTTTGTTCTACTTATAATCATTTGTATTTCAAATCAGTGAAACAAATTGACATCCCCTATTTACCTTATATTTAGACTGATTCAAGAAATCTACCTTAGGATATAAAATATATAAATACATAGGTACATTCAGAATTTCAGTGATACAAAGTCATTATTGTAGACACATAAATCAGATTTGTTTTGTCAAAACTGCCGTTGTTGGACATTATACATGTTAACATTAGCAGCTTCATCACTAATGGGTGTCTCTAATGTAAACCGCCAAAATGACAAACTGTCATTTTTATGGACATTTATCCATCATAACCACAACCACAGTTATGTTTTAGCAACAGGGTACATTATCATCTGGTGAAAAATGGACTCTACTAAATGAAATTTAAGCCACTCAAATATTTTGGTTTTCTGTCACATGTAAATATGTCCTGATAGTTCAGAGATATGGCCAACTTGGTCAGCAGCAGAAGTGTATTATGTACTTACAAATGATTATTTGCATAAAATGTTGAAAAATCAAAATCAAATGATATCGGTATTGATCATTCTTTCTATGATTCAAATTAAACCCTTAGCTCTAAGACTCCAGGAATAGATTTACTCTGGAATTAAATAAGCCGCATCATGACAAAACCAACATAGTGCGTTTACGACCAGCATGGATCCAGACCCTATAACAAGTAGAGAAACTGATAGCTTGCAAAGCCTATAACAAGTAGAAAAACTGATAGCGAACAGCATGGATCCTGATCAGACTGTGCGGATGCGCAGGCTGGTCTGGATCCATGCTGGTCGCAAACCCATTATGTTGGTTTTGTCATGGCGCTGTTCATATTTTGGGATTCCCGTGATTAATCCAGGGGAATAAACAAAATTTTATGTTACAACTTCTAAAATAAGCACTACAGGTTGACAAATTTATTGTGAACCGTAGAGCACAGTGAAGTGAGTTTGACCTGGGGAATGAGCTCGGGGAAAACCCTTATTTGCCAAGTTCTGGATTACATTTAATATATCTCTTCATACAATCAATAAAGACTACTGTAGACATAGAAAAAAAAAGCTTGAAAGATGTCAATTCATACAAGCTGTATGAACTTGCTTATTATGAAATATTTTTTAAACCTTAGTTGGCTTGCAGAATCATCATGTAAGGCCTAAGACCTGGCCCTGAGGTTATAAAACTTTTTTTCTGAGTCTTTTCTTGCTTTTTTATCTCGAATCTCAGGATTTTCATCGGTCAATGTAAGTTCTGTGGCAATTTCTGATCAATCACATACCAGAGATCTGAGTTTGAGCTTAGAGACATTTTCCTTATATTATCTAAGACCCAGGTATCTACTACATTATTTTGAACTCAACAAGAAAGCCATCCATTAATGTACTTCATGACCTGGTTGGATTATTTTGACAGAGTTCCTTAAACCAGATTAAACCTAACAAGTTACATGGTAGGCAGAATATTTCTTGCATATCAGACTGGCGTTTCCGTTAGTTTTACCCATGCCGGAAATTTCATCTGGCATGGGGGGTTCCAGATGAGTCGCGTGCTGTACAATGGCACGATAAAGATGACGTCATTTTACCGTTATGAATGATTTTTGTAATTCATACGCTGTTGAATGAAAGTAGTTACGGTTGTAATGATATAAATTTTCATTGAAAATAAATATAAAGAATTTAAAATATAATGGAATATGGTAGAACATGCAAGAAAAAATATCTGACATATGTTTGCGGTTCGGATCGGAATATCCGTCCCTCGGTCACCCGCCCATGGGCGGTAACTCGGCAAGCCTCGTTACCGCCCAATGGGCGGGTCACCTCGGGACGGATATTCCGATCCGAACCGCAAAATATGACAGATATTATTAATCACAAGAAAAAGTGTAACTGATTTTTTTCAATACATTTAACTGAAATGACCGGAGCATTATATCTACACATATATCATCAAACTTGATACCCTTAAATCAACTGTGCATTTTGTTTGTGTAAAATTAGATACTTAGCCAGACTTATCACTGTTGACCATGTAAATAATAAAACAATTTACTTTTAAATGTGTCCATACTGCTGTGTTACAACCTTTAGGGTGTTAAGTCCCTCCCATTTGATATGGCCAATCTATCAAATTAGCTAACTGGCATGTGTTTCTGGTGAATGTAAATTACCTTTACTGACTGGATAAATATCACCTACCTTGACAAAAATTGGTGGAAATGTCCCATGCTCTTTCAACTAGTAACATCAATATTATATCATCATGAACTGGTAAAGAAAAAGGAAGCTAATTTGGAATAAATAACAACATGGGTTTATGTACTTGTCCTGCATTCTTTATCTAATTTATCATTTGTTATAAATTCAGGGATGTTTAAATCAAGCCACAAAAAATATGCGATTGGTCCAAAACATTGAGTTATTGAAGATGATTTCTTGTAAGACATTCAATACTGGTTTGTACAGATAGTGGACTTGTGATACAATCAAATAAATTCCATCACGGTTAAAACAATATCTTAAAACTTAAATGCATTTCCTACCAAGACTTACTTGTATATTTTGCTTACATATGCTTGCAGTATTTGCTTGCAAGCCCTCTGAGTAAAAAAAACAACATAGAAAATGCATGAGCAACAAAAAGATACAGATAGCCAATCTTATTAGCACTATACATAGTTGTAGCAATTATTAGTTTCTGTAAAATAGTGTCTATAAAAATTTGCCAAATAAGAAGTTTAAAATTTACTGAGTCCTCCACCACTTATCACTTAATTTAGTAACGTTATGACATAACAAGGTTAATTTAACTTACAATGAAACAGAAAGAGAGATCGAAAGAGAGAGAGAGAGAGAGAGAAAGTACCTAAGTGTATTAATGTTTGTATATATTTATATAATCTGTCAGAAGTCAGTAGAAGTTATAACGCCACCACCCATAACATTCAGGACAATGACTTACCAGCACTGTAATTATTTAGGTAATCAATCGAACATTATATATCTTATTATAAATAGTTATAAACTAATTTACCAGCCATAATTACACAACACTTACAGTTCTTTTGTTTTTCGGCAAGACTTTTCCGATACAATCTGTTTATAAATAGTCTCCCGCATACACATATTTTTGAGATTTCGACACTTCAGGGGGTCTAACTCCGCCAGGGGGCTGGCCACAAGTAATATTACACGCTAAAGGTGTCCTAATCTTGAAGAATGATACATATTTCATTGGCGGCGCATTTTCTCAATTTTTTCTTTGACCTGTTAAAAAGGATCAAAAAGTGATCAAAGATAATAAGGTATATTGTGTCTGTCTGCGGTGTTAAATTTCACAATGTGTAAATCAAATTGTGACGATCTAGCAATGTGCTACTGTATACAGTTACACAGTACTCGGTTAACCTAAAAATCTACAAGTCAAAAAAAAAACCTTGCTATTACAGTAATTACAATATGGTAGTTTGTAATTCCTTTTCGAAACAGTTTACAATATTAATTACAAATAACAAGTCAATAAATCATGCCACTTACTATCACTTGTTGAAAGTGATAAAACATACTGCAAGTATCATGTTACAGTAACACAAAAAAACATGACAAAGTAACAGAAATTATATAAAAGATGTTATATAGTATAAGAAAAAAAACAGTCAATACTTATGGCATTATTGAAACCTTTGTTATAAAATGTATATGTATTGTGTTAAAAAAATTTGTTACTCATTTATTTAACATGTTCAAAAAAGTTTTCCATTTTCATAGGTCTCAAAAAGTAAAGCTATCCCTGAATAAATTCTTTAATTTAAACATGCTAAAAGATTTCTATGATGATTCATGCATTATTATACCTTCTCACATACAAGTAATCATTTTGCCTCATCTCCACAAATGAAATAACTTTGAACAAAATCTCAAATCATGGTGCCCTGGAAAATAAAACAAATTGTTATAATAAAATAATCAATGTTCATGTTGTTCAAAATTCAAAGATTATTAATTGTTGCTCAAAATTCAAAACTTGTGACGCTCAAAATTCATGTTACTCAAAATTCAAAGGAACTGTTGCTCAAAATTCATAGGTCATATTGCTCACAATTGACAGGTCATATTGCTCAAAATTCAATGTTCATGTTGCTCAAAATTCACAGGTCATATTGCTCAAAATTCACAGGTCATATTGCTCAAAATTCACAGGTCATATTGCTCAAAATTCACAGGTCATATTGATCAAAATTCACAGGTCATATTGCTCAAAATTCACAGGTCATATTGCTCAAAATTCACAGGTCATATTGCTCAAAATTCAAAGTTCATGTTGCTCAAAATTCACAGGTCATATTGCTTATGAATTCAGAGATCACGTTGCTCAAAATTCAGAGAAAAGTATTTATAAATCATAGGAATTGTAAAATGGAAGAATTGTCAAATCAGTTTGCTCCAGATAATATTAACAAATCAATCAATAAACAACTGCAGGAAGAAAATATTTAATTATCATATAACAAAAATTTAATGTCTCTCTGGCCTGTAAAAATAAAATAGTTAATTCAATGAAATATTATATTGCTAACATTCTTAGATATTTTTCCCAAGTTATATTTTTTAATTAATTTTGCATGTATCTTTCATTAAAAAAGGTGACAACGGGACAGGAGATTGTGATTATCTATTAGTCACAGGGGGATCATTTAATTTAATATATTCTAGCGAAATCAATGGCTTCCATTATCTACATCATATCACATATGTAGTATATTAAATATATCATAATGGCAAATAATTTATAAAATGATATGAATATAAATATTTGAATAAATCTTGTTGCCCGATAAATAATGCATTTCACTCATACAATGAACAATTTGTCTGATAAAAATCATTAAGTATAGTGATATGAATATTATTAATTTTCACGTCGTAAAACACCTATGCATAATAAAAGAAAACATAAAGAAGGTGTTTTTGATATCATTTTTGCGGGTAGTTACTGCAAATATAAAATATGAATTTACATTCCCTTAACCAGAAATGATTATGTAATAAATATACCTGTATATAAATTATAATGAATAATAATTGTATTTATGAATATCAAACTGTATTGGTTAACCAAAATATCATAAAATAAAAAAAAATCCTTTTTCTTTTAAATAAAATGAATATGGACCAACGTTTCTTAAAGGCACATTCTGCCTCAGACATGAATACATATTTACTTCCTTAAAAAGGTGAGATATGAGTTTTATAATGTTTATTTAACTTTAAACAATGTTTTTAGAGCATGCCACATGCTTGTTATTTGAAGAAAATAGTGCTAAATGTTAAATAATATGTTATACAAGTAGCTAAATGTAAACAAAGTAGTATTTTGACTTCCATACAAAATATTAAATCATTATAAATGTACTTATTGCCAAAAATCAACAGAAGAAAAAGACAGTTCAGGTAATTGGCCAGTAAGTAACGTACTGGAAACTAAAAAAGAATACCAAAAATGAAAAAAAAAATGAAAAGTAAAATTAAAGCATGTCTGAGGCATAATGGGCCTTTAAAAACTGATTAGGACATGGATGTTTTAACCATTTGAACTGACTTATGGATGTTTTAACCATTTGGACTGACTTACATGAGAAACAATGATTCTAACAGTTAAACAAACAAGAGCGCCTGACATGCTTAGTTAAAGCTGATCTGTAAAAGTAAAATAGGGGCATAACTCCAAAAGCATAGCTTTTAGAATTATGCCCCTTGTCTTAAAACTGCCTCTTGTCATGATAAGCAAGTATTCCAAAATTCATATTGATACCTTTAAAATTGAGCAATGGGCTACATTAAAGACAACAGCAATGACAGCAACAACACCTGGCCGTAGTGATCGTAATAGTTCCACTTTTACTTCAATACAGATTATCTAAAAATGACATGAAAACAATATTTGTTTCTCCAGTAATAAACTGGTCATCCTTTGAGTACTAGCAAAAATAGTACAGTAATGAACTGAGGCTAGCCTACATTCTGATGTACATATAGTCTCAATGTCTGACTATACCATACTGTAAGCTGCTCTTATAACACTGGATACATCCAAAAACAAAGCAGGATAAAACTTCCTTTATATACCTACATATAAATTAAGAAGACTAAAGCAAAGGAAAGGAGCAAACACATACCAGATACCCGATAGTTTTACTTAGAAAAAAAAAATAATCAACCGGTTTCAAACCTGAATGGTTCTTTGCCATGTTGCAGCAGCTGGTTAAATGTAACGTAAGGTCTAGTGTACAAAACAGCAGATATTCATGAAGTACAATACTTTCTAAAATTCTACAATATAGAACACAACACAAGTTCAATGAAATATATTACTTAACTAATGTAAGTAATTATGTAACCATTAATGTAAGAAATAAAAATGTCTTATTATCCAATAAAACTGCCTGAATGTACTGAAATATTTTAGTTACCTAAGTGTTTTTTGTAACTGCTACAGCACATATCAATTAATTAACACCTGTTAATTAGTTGATTAGAGAATATTTGTTGAAAGACTGCACCTGTACAGTTTGGCAACACAGAACTAATCTGACAGGTAGGGTTTTATGTAACCAATACCTTTGTGCCATAATTTTGGCAAAAATTCCACAAAAGAAATTAACCAAGTAATTCAAACATATTAAAATGAAATTAAAAAGACAAAACAAAAAATTTATGCCATAAAAGAAAAGTGTGTCATTGATTCAAGCTCATAATACAGTGATGTTGAAACTTTAGGGGGAGGGATGGGGGTGGGGGGGGGGTCATGGGGGACATAAAATGAAAGTAACAAAATCTACAGACAACGGTAACACCTTTCTAAGACAATTGTGACTGAATAGAGAAAAACAGAATCCCTTAAGAAAGCCCAACATGGCAAAATTGAAAATGTTGCAGGCTCGGTTTGATTGAGTCTGCTTGACAACAATATCTCCAACTGTGTTGATAATGTATGAAAACATTAGTACTTACACAGTATGATTGCTAGTACTGGTAATGTAAAGCACTTCTGCTGCAAACTGCACTCTCTAAAAAGAAGCAGACAAAACAAACCTGAAAAGAAATTGAAAGTACTTCAGTAAAGCAGGATGATAGTATTGAAATACATTGTACCTAGTTTATCATGTACATAAAATAATATAAGCACATTTTTAACAAAAAAAAAGAAGAAAATATAATAAATCAAGCATTATTCTTTTCTTCATTTACCAAAGTATTTGTCTAATGTAAAATATGATTGGACATAATTGTCCTCTTGACATTAAGTTTTTTAAGCATTGGTTTGTTAAGAAGTCTGTGATCCTACTATCAGGTGTATTGTTTGTAGGATGAAGTGCAGATTGACATGATAAATTAATACTTACATGTTTGCATTAACTTAAAAGGCCTATTAAGTTACCAAAATGCTATAATTTTTATTTTTCAAAAACATCATATCGTTTGTTTCTTGTTGCAGTTTTCAAGAAGTTACTTGTTGGTAATAAAGATGAAATATTGTTTGCTTCTATTGATATTTGGCAAATGGTATGAATGTAGGGATATAGTATTTTGTATGGAAGTCAAAATACTGCTTTGTTAACATTTTGCTACCTTTAGGACACATTACTGCACATTTAATGCTGCAGTCTTCAGTTATTTTACATCATAACAATGCTTACATCCCTTTATATCACTTAATATAACAACAGTTGTCTCCAATATAACAATAGTTGTCTCCCCTTTTTTTCTTAACATAACAATAGTTGCCTCCTCTAGTATCTCTATATATAACAATAGTAACCTCCCCTTACATCACTTAATATAACAATAGTGGTCTCCCCTTTTATTTCTTAACATAAAAATAGTTGCCTCCCTTTATATCACTTAATATAACAAAAGTTGTCTCCCCTTTTATCTCTTAAAATAACAAAAGTAACTGTTGCTACCCCTTATAGCTCTTTACCTAACAATTTCTGCCCATCTCATAACAAAAGTTGCCTATTCTAATATGGTACCTTTTAAATCAACAACAATTACCTCCCTTATATCCTTAACATTTGTTGCCTCCCCTTCCTTATAAGTAGTTGGCCACAAACATAACTGCAATAGTTGCCTTCCCTAGTATCTGTTAACTTATACTGGTAACCTTACATTGGTGATGGTATCAGTGGATGTTAATGAAACTCTGTAGCAGTTACCTAATATCAAAGTGAATATAGTACAGTATCAGTGACACAACTTTCATATAAATATTCATGATGTACCAGGGACTATCTGCACTAAATGTCATTATTTTGCAATTTGAAACAATTTTGCACCTAATTAAATAACATTACACTCTGTGATGTACTATTTTCTAATGAAGCAAGGTTATTTCATAACAAATTTTCATACAAAGGAAAGAAAGAGAAAAAAAGATATATGTCATATGAAATAATGGAGGGGAAAGAGTAAGTAAGTCTGACATAGAAAACTCTGATTTGTTTCCCATTTTAACATCAAACAGAGAATTTAAACACCTTTAAAAAATAACAATAATACATGTATATGGCCTTTATTTGTGCCAGTATCAGAGTAATAAACAAGGGCAGTCTCCTGTGTCTTTGTTACTTGCAAGTGATCTAGGCTTTGTCATAATGTAGTTTCATCCTATCCCTGGGAATGTTGTAGTAACTTAAAGCAGCATGCCTCCAGATTCATGCTTATTTTCATAAAAAAAAAATTAAAATGTATTTAAAGGTAAAATATTGCGATGTGAAAAAAGGAAATAGTTTATGTTTACAAAACACTTAAATTATCAAAAAGAGGTCAAAATATGCACACAAAAAAAAGCGCTTACTGTGTTACTATAGAACAAGAGCTGTCACCCAAGTGACAAATGCCCCCGAAAAGGTTTCTTAAGCATGCAGGTATTATGAAAAGAAAAGAGAATGAAAGTAACTAATTGCTGAATATTGCTCTTTGTATTATTGTACCTGTAATCTCTAATTATGATAGCATGAACCTTAAAAATATAAGTGTGACCTTGACCTTTAAAGAAGGGACGTGGTTCCTGGACGCGACAGAATGTTGTTATAAGATAGACATTTGTGTCAAATTATTTCAAAATCCATCAATGCATGACAAAGTTACAGCCTGGACATGATTGTTGTGTAAGTGAGGACACACGGACAGACAGACATGAGCCTTAGCCAAGACACATCATCTTGATGTGGTAGACATTTGTGCTAAGTTATTTTAAAATCCTTCCATGCATGACAAAGTTACAGTACGGACATGAATGTTTATCTTCAAACTCTTCTCGAGAAGGTAGGGACATGGGTCTTTGTCGCGACACATCGTCTTGATGTGGTAGACATTTATGCCTAGTTATTTTAAAGACTTCAATGCACAACAAAGTTACAGCCCGGACACGAATGTGTATACCTATAAACTTTAATTGTGATAAAGTGAACTTCAAAATGGTAGTGTGACCTTGACCTTTGAGGTAGGGACGTGATTATTGGACGCGACACATCGTCTTGATGTTGTAGACATTTATGCCAAGTTATTTTAAAATCCTTCCATGCATGACAAAGTTACAGCCCGGACACGATTGTGTGTACCTATTAATTCTAATTGTGATAATGTGAAACTTCAAAATGTTAGTGTGACCTTGACCTTTGAGGTAGAGACGTAATTCTTGGACGCGACACATCGTCTTGATGTGGTAGACATTTATGCCTAGTTATTTTAAAATCATTCAATGCATGACAAAGTTACAGTCCGGACACGAATGTGTGTACCTATTTACTCTAATTGCGATAATGTGAAACTTCAAAATGATAGTGTGACCTTGACCTTTGAGGTAGAGACGTAATTCTTGGACGCGACACATCGTCTTGATGTGGTAGACATTTATGCCTAGTTATTTTAAAATCATTCAATGCATGACAAAGTTACAGTCCGGACACGAATGTGTGTACCTATTTACTCTAATTGCGATAATGTGAAACTTCAAAATGATAGTGTGACCTTGACCTTTGAGGTAGGGACGTGGTTCTTGGACGCGACACATCGTCTTGATGTGGTAGACATTTGTGCCAAGTTATTTCAAAATCCCTCAATGTATGACAGAGTTACAGTCCGGACACAAATTAAGTGGGGACACACAGACGGACGGACGGTGAGATTATATTAGGCCTCCCTTCGGGGGCATAAAAATAGGGATTTAATACTGCTAAATCTGTCAGCAAAAGCACATAACATGTAAATTATTACTTGACATTAAATTTTTTTACATGTACATTTCTATGAAGTTTCATTAGAATCCCACCATGCATAGAGGAGATATGCTTTGGACAAAATCTCTATCTTTTATTATCTTTAGTGTCCTTGACCTTGCATATATTAACCTAAATTACATGTTTCACACCTGCAGTCATGATAATGACCATTTGTGTTTCAATCCCTGAATAAATGATAATTTCATGGTCCAAATACACATTTTCATATTTTTATCTGCCTTTTGACCCCTATATGACCTTGGCCTCAAGGACCTGAATTTTGCATGTGGCAATCCGCCTAACAATGGTGAACATTTGTGCCAAGTTAAATTGAAATTCCTCTATTCATGAAGAAGTTTTGCTCCGGACAAGCGTTTTTGAATGACCTCTTAAAGTGTGAACTTGACTTTGACTGGTGTATAAAAAAAGTGACCCTGCTACAAGAAGAGTCTGCATAGGGGAGAAAAAAGTGTCTGCTTCAGATAGTGTTTATAAGTGTCACAGAGTGAGAAAAATGTGCAGCCTGACCGGGACTCGAACCCGGAACCCTAGGAATACCATTCCGCGGCTCTACCGACTAAGCTATACGGCCGCTTACACATCTTCTCCCCTAAATAGTGAACAGTTCTGAACCGTGACATACTCCCCTGCTATATTGAAATTTGTCCTCGAATTTCACAGAGTTACAGAGCAATGTAAATTAAACTCTGAGCTATATATCAGTTACGGTCCCACGTTGGGCGCCGAATGTCACAGGGTGAGAAAAATGTTCAGCCTGACCGGGAGTCGAACCCTGGATCCTCGGAATACCGTTCCGCGGCTCTACCGACTGAGCTATCCGGCTGCTTACACATCTTCTCCCCTAAGTAGTGAACAGTTCTGAACCGTGACATAAGGACGAGACAGTAACTTTCTGTTTTACTTGTAGCAGAAAGTCCTTGAATATTCCCTATGCAGATTAATCTGAAGCAAAATATTCTATTCAGGCTTTATCTGAAGGAAACAAACGGTCCCTTCCCTATTCAGACTATACCTTAAAGAGGAATTCTCTGTCTTTTCCCTTTGAAGATTTTATCACGAGGAGAAAATCTCAGTCTTTAAATTTCCTATGCAGTCTAAACCTTAAGCAGAAAGTCACTGCCTTTTCCATATACTGCATGACTCTATCTAAAACAGAATCAGGGAAACAGGGTGTTTTCACTTCAAAACTGAGAAGAGATTCACATAGTCAGAACAAAGAAGATACATACACAAAGGGTGTGTTGAAGTGTGAAACAAAGATAACATAAATATTTATAAAGATTGGAAAACTACAATTATTACATATATAAATACAATTTAAAAGAGAAACTTTTGAGCAAGAATTTATATAACATAGGCTTATAATAACATTTCAAAAATGTTAACCAGCATTTCCTACAATAACATGATATTGTAATAATATGAAGATGCTAAAGTAACACAATATTTCATAATATATGCCTTGCAAAACATTAACATAAAAATGCAAAAATTAGAAAACATTCATTTTACATAAATATGCACAATAAGCATGTTTATGAAAGGTAACTTTAAACATTTTGGGTGCAATTTCACACCTCTTCCTATCAATTTAATTTATGGAATGATTCCAATAGTTTCTATCTGATACCAACAGTTTCCCGCTGAGTCCTGCGTATAAACTGCTAAAAGTAAAGGTGACTAGAACTTTAAACGGCAATATATCAACTGTCAAATTTAAATACACTCAAACTGGCTTTGTTCGTACAAAGTCAACTGGCTGTATCTAAACCTCTAAACTCAATCGAGAGAAGAATTTCATTTTAACAAATCTTTAGAAAAGAAGACTTCCTGCGGTGAAAGTAACTAAGCCCACGTTATTAATTTCTCCATGATGGATTATCCATGCTGATTGGTCAAATTACTAAAGACCTCGATGTCAACGATTTCAAAATATGTTTTGTTAACCGCCTTATAAAAGGATCATCTACTCATAAATATCAACATTGCTTTTTATGAGAGTTTTGTCGTGCAAAATACATTTGTAAAGGATTTCGCTCAGGCTTGAATGATAGGTTCAAGTTTCAACATCAATTACGATTGGTCAAGTATTGATCGTCACTGGACACATTAACGGCAAACTGTGAGCAGCATTGGTGACCAGTCGAGCTGAAGTAACAGGGTAAAACAACTGCATTGAAGGGTGAACTATCATCATCCTTCAAAATTAATGTTTTCCTCTCAATTTAAGAGATCTATTGTATGTTTCATTACAATTAAATTACAAACAAAAAAACTTTAAGATTTCAAGATTCAAACCTGATAACAGTTTTTTTGCATAAATTTTTTAAGCTAGATACTTAAAAGTGTCTATAAATTGATAAAAGAAGCTTTATTATCAAAGTAATTCATTAGGATTAATAAATGATATTTATACATACAATTGATAAGATTTAAAGGCACATTTTGCCTCAGAAACCAATGATTATTCCCATCTTTAAAACAATGGCAACATTGTCACAAAAACGCCAGTCACAAAAGCTTTTAACAGAGATGTAGGCATTATATATATGCATATAGGAGATATGCTCTGGGCAATATTTGTGAAATATCTGGATTTCTTATCATCTTTAGTGACCTTGACATTGCAAATATTAACCTAAATAACATGTGTCACACTTGTAGTCATTATAGTTATTATTTGTGTTACTAAATCCATCAATGATGACTAAATGGTCCCTGTACAGAAATTTTGACCTCTCTTTTGACCCCTATGTGTGACCTTGACCTTGGCTGCAAGGACCTAAATTTTGCATGCAACACTCTGCCTCACATTATGGTGGACATTTGTGCAAGTTATATTGAAATCCCTCTATGCATGTAGAAAATTTGCTCCAGACAAGCGTTTTTTAATGACTTATAAGTGTGACCTTGACCTTTGACCTAGAGACCTGTTCATGTGCGCAACATAGCTTTTCAGAGTGGTGAATATGCTCGAAAAAAAATTGGACAAATCCAGACCATTTTTCAAAGGGTGTATTAAAAGGCTCACTTAAGTTCTATAGCAATTAAATAATGATTTTATCCCCTGAAGAAAGTAGCATGTAATTTGAAATGATTTGTTATAAAAGTAGAAAAATGTAAACAAAGTAGTATTTTGAATTTCATACAAAATACTCAAGCACTTTAAGCAACAGATGCAATAGAAGCAAAGGATGATTCAGGTAATTGGCCATTGAGAAACCTTTTGAATATAAAATTTAAAAAAAAATCCTTTCGAGAAATAAAAATACAATACGAGACATAACGATCCTTTTAGAAACAAATATTATATATAAAATGTTATAAAGAATACATGCTTATCTTAACCTGTTTATTGGCACTTTTGTAATGGACTTTTAAATGTTCAATTGTTTTTGTAGATGATTTCAATATTAATACACATCCCTTATTGTGCATATAACTTTTGTTAGTAAATCAAGAGCTACAAGAATTTCAAATAGGGGATTAATTTAGAGGAACACTGAAAATCTGTGCCAGTTGTAGGTCTGATGGTCAGTGACTATGAAGGTTATGTGAAAGTTAAAAAAAAAATCTTCAGGGGTTGTGGGGGGGGGGGGACTGAAACCAGGAATTTTCTAGGTGAGCAATAAAGATTAAGTAAGTACAAAATAATCAAGTTTCAAGTGAAGTCCTATATATATATATACATGTATCTTCAAAAAGGCAACCCCTAACAAAATAGATCCTGATCAGTCTGCAAAGATGTACAGGCTCTTAAATGGTGATAATAAGTCACTCATAATCTCAACCTTTGCTTAAAATTTCAACAGTCACAAGATTATAATTTTCATAGTCATTGGAAAACTTCAGTGATCATTATTTTTGTAAAAAAAAGAGGCACTTTACAGGATAAGGACCGTCTGTAGAGGAAAAATAAAATCTTTCAAACTGAAAGAATAAGTCACCATCCCAGATAAAGTAGTACTTGCATCAGATTCATAATTTTCCCCAGCTACGCATCACGATGAAAACAAGTTGTAGAAAAATTATGATGTCTTAATTCAAATATAATTTGAGAGGTTAAAGTTGTAGAAATTCAATTTTGACAACTATTAAATACAGCAAAGATGTATTAAATACAGCAAAGGAAGTAATTTCACAATCCAGTAGTCAAAAGTTCATCAATTTTCAACAAAAATAGATATAACCGTACAAGCATCCCCATCTAAATTACCAATTATGACACACGGTAAATTGAACATGCTTTTAAAATCATTTGCAATTTTTATTATCAGTAATCAAAACACTCATGGTTGTTTGGTTTTCAATTGAAGTTGGTTCACAAAAACTGCAAACAGTCGCGCTTCAGGGAAAGTACCTCAATGAAAGGTATATTTTACAACTCTTCAATTTAATTTCCATACAAACAAGTTAAAAATAAATAATATGATAGATATCTATAACTGAATTCAAACACGGTTATGTTTTATCTATTTTATCTGCTCAATTAACTGAAGTTTTGATTAATGACCAGCTGAACTACACATGTTTGTTCAGTGAAATATATTTTTTCTAAATTGCACATATTCAATATGTCTAGATGTTTTAACGAAAAGCCATCCATTAAAGTTGATGAGGCCTTAAAACTGGTGAAACTAGAGCTAAAAAGGTGATTCATACCCCCCTCCCCCACCTCAACTATTTGAAAAGTAAGACGTCTGAAGCCAAATTTAAATCAAACCTGTATAATGATTATGTAACATTTTTGTTTAACAAATTATTACAATCCACTGTCTAAATTAAGAGTAATAATTGGAAAAAGTTGTTTTGTTGTTGTTGTTTTTTTTCAGAAAAAAAATAGACAAGAAAGAAACATAACTATGAGTAAAACTAGTGGTCTGAAGCCTTATTCTATGATGTTTGATCTACGTACCAAAAATTATTATCATTCATTGCCTTGTTAAAAATAATCATCTAAAAACCATGTTCTTTTAAAAAAGAAAACAAAAGAGAAAAAATGTCAAGATTGCATGTGTACAAAAATTAGTGGTATGTTGAAGCACACTTTAAACTTGACCAAAAGTACCGTATCCCAAGCAAGTTCTTCACATAAGCTTGATAATGTACCAAGTTTGTGATCACAATTATCTCATTCACATTCTAGTTACTGTCCAGAAACCCTGAGGTTTCTAATTTTAGTTGAGAAGGTCAGTGGATCTTGACTCTACCCAAAGGAGCCCAAAAGCAATTGAACGTGAGGTCTTTTACATGAGCTTGCTATAATACCAAGTTTGATTATTATATCTCATTTCTAACTCTAGTTATAATCCCAAAAACCCTTTTCTATTTTAAGTTACAGTGACTTTGACCCTTTAAACCCCAAGGGGGTCCAAGAGGGATTCCTAAGAAGGTCTTCACATTAAGCTTTTAATATACCAAATTTGATAACAAAAATTTTCATTTATAATCTTATTTTAACTCTAGTTATAATCCAGAAACCATTTTTCTATTTTAAGTTACAGTGACTTTGACCTTTAACCAAGGGGGTCCAAGAGCATTCCTAAGCAAGGTCTTCACATTAAGCTTTATATATACCAAGTTTGATAACAATATCTCATTCTCATTCTTAACTCTTGATATTGTCCAGAAACCTTTCTATTTTTAGTAACAGTGACCAAGGGGTCCCAAAAGCATTCCCAATCAGGGTCTCTACATATGCTTGCTATATACAAAGTTTGATTAGAATGTTTTATTCAACACCAAAGTTATCATCCAGAAACCATGAAGAGGGCTGACCGATGGATGCACAGATAAGCTCACTCCTATATACTCTGTTAACTTTTTGGGATATAAAAAAGATATTGTGCTTATTTGAGCACTTATGCTTATCTGAACATAACTTTTAATTCTAAATACATTCAAAAAAGGAGGAAGGAGTCCCAAATGTTACAGTATCAAGCAAATTTCCAAATATGAACAAAACTGTAAAAAACTTATTTTGAAGATGAGGGGACAAAAACTGTTCATTGATCAAAACCATGGACTTCTGCCAGGAAATTCTTTATAATTTCACTCTTGAATATAAATTGCTCAGGAAGGAAGAGAAATTAGTTTTGTAAACATAGGCGAAATGTATTGTACATTAAAATTCACCCAAAACAATTACAAAAACATATATATATCTTACTTATCAAAACACTCTCTTTTTTCATTTTATAGCTACCCTGAATATGTCTAATTGAGACAGAGCAGATAGAGTTGACGATGAAAACATTATAAGTTACTTAGCTTTATCATAGATAGAAGCACAAAAATAATATCTGTTGATAACAGACACACCAATGAAAATAGAATAATGCTTTTAATATAAATATAGCAAACAAATATCAACATATAAAAAATAAATGATGTATAGCCATATACAAGTTTTTTTTAAAATCTTAAAAGGGAATCAGTCATACTTCTTACCAATTTACAAGGGAAACAACTATATCATAATCTTATATTGATACCTGCAGAAATTATCTCCCTTATCAATTATTTTACTCTTGTGTTCTTTTTCTATCTTTACAATTTCTTCCATATTGCCTATAAAGGGAATCAATTTCAATTACTATTTTTTCAAAATCCCTTTGAATTAAAAAAACTAAGTATACTAATTATCAAACACATGATATTATCAATCGATAATTACTATATCAATGCTTGAAATCCTACAATGTTGTACCCACACGGTTTACAATTTACCAGCTAGATTTGTATAATGGATTTGCCCAGATTTGAATTGGAATAGTCCATTCAAAGTATAACGGTTTTCATTTTATCAAAATATAAACATTAAATTACCAACTGTCTGAGCTTGTACAGATGTGAAGGCTTGCCTGGCTCTATTCTGGTGGTAAAGGTTAAACTCTTTCAGTTCCAGCAGGGTAAGGGGTGAGAATTAAAATCTTGTGCCACTCCTAATGTTGCCAAAACATCTTCTGCAAGATAAATTTATTATTTTATATCTAATTCAGCTACCAACATGAACTTAAAGATGTGTCACATTACTTTAAAAAATATGAGTTGACAGTAAAGACAGAACCCTGATTGTTCTAAATCTTTGTTTGTTGCGATTCACTACGCACCGACAAAGTAGAGGTCATATTGTGACATTCCAGCTTTACTGATGGAGTAATACCTAAGTAATGGTCTCAAAGAACTATTACTATTTTATTTTACCAAGTAAATTTTATAAACCTTCAAAATGCTCTTAAAAAAATCAATGTTTATGTTGATTAAAATGCATTCCATTGCTCAGTTTATGGCAATATAATCACAATACATAATTATATTATTAATAACTACATACAGAAACATGCAAACAAAATATGAAGATAAAATTACTACCTTTCTTTGTAGTGCAGTATCCATTTTCACCTTTGACCCTTAGGAATGACTGATCTTTGTGCTTCCTCTATGCTTTTTGCATGCAAAACACCTTTAAGGTTGCCATTAAATTTTGTGCAAAGTAATTTGAGAATCCACAAATATATGGCAAGTAAATAGACTGAACAAGCAATAATGCTCCAATCTTTCAACAAGAGGGTCATGATGGCCCTAATATTGCTCACTTGAATATGAATATTCTCCATGACAAGGAACAAGTAATATTGTAAACTATAAATGAAAGCTAATACAAAACTCTAAATTTTAAACTGATATCACAAAGTTCTTATTTGTATCTGAAATAGTACATGTGTAAAAACTTTATTGTTTGCTTTTGCAAAGGGAAAACAACTTTTCCATAAGATGTCACTGTTTGCTATAATTAAAATAAATGGTTTCCTTGGAAGTTGGTACTTGCTATGAAATTCAATGGTAGATTCACACATTGCTATGGGAAGTAAATAATTTGCTATGAAAAGCCAATGGCTGCTATGAAGTCACTGGTTGCTATGGAAACTAAGCTTAAGCTCTTGTAGATATAGAGAAGAATATTTTTTTAATTTTCACTATATTCGTATAAATTAAATCTATGTTCCTCCCTGGGCGGGGCAATTTTGACCCCAGGGCTATAATTTAAGCAATTTTTGTACATATCCGCAAGACAATGTTCTTGCCAAATATCTATGCTGAAGCCTCTATTGTATAATAGAAGATTATTTTCCCATATACACACAAAGAAAATCAATTACCCCCTTGAGGCAGGGCCAATTTTGACCCCAGGGCTGTTATTTGAACAAACTTGATAGACACCCATTAGAAGATTTTTTGTGCAAAATATTTAAGCTCTAGCTCTTTGGCTTTTTAAAGAGATTCTTTTGTTTTTACTAATATACATATAAGGAAAGTCAATAACCCCTGGGGCAGGGCAAATTTGGACCCCAGAACTTTTATTAGACACACACTAGAAGATGTTTCATGCTAAATATCTAAGCTCTAGCTCTATGGATTTTTTAAAAGATTTTTTAAGCTTTTTCTTTTGTTTGCCATGGCAACAAGAGTTCTGCATGTAATTAAATTCTTTGAACAATTTTCAAAGGTGACCACCTAAGGAACATTCCTGTAAAGTTTGGATGAAATTATCTTAGTGGTTTAAGAGGAGATATTGTCTAAAGCTGCATGCCTCCAGATAAGTAAAAATATTTCAATAAAATCGAACTTGAAAAATATGTACTACGATTTAAGGAAACGTAAAATGATTCAAGATTAATAATAATAGTAATAATTTACATGTTATGTGCGGTTAATGACTGATTTTTTAGTATTTACAACTTTATTTCTACTGCGTTACTACTAAGGCTATTTATGCATATTTTGACCACTTTTTGGTAATTTACATCCATTGATAATGTGTAAATGGCTTCCTTTTGGTAATTCACAATATTATACATTCAAATACATTTTAAAAATTTTCATGGAAATTAGCATGAATCTGGAGGCGTGCTGCTTTAAAGTAAAAGTTTATGAACAGATGCTGGATGAAAAGCGATGACAAAAGCTGAGACAGGTAAGCTAAAAATGACCACCGTGACATTGACTTTTGAGACAGAATACTGGTTCTTGCATTTGTCACAATTCAAAGTAATTTGAAAATCTGTCAATGTATGGCTAAGTAACTGCCCGGAAAGGAACACGAGCCATCACAGGGAACAGCAAAAAAAAAAACTAAGAAAGAACAAGATATGTTTGTAAAAACATGTATGCCCCCTATCGGCAGCCAATTAGTCATGTGATCAGGTTATTATGCATGACTTCTGACCCAGTGAACAAACAATTAATAAGGGTTATCAGTTATCTAGTATCTACTGGTCATGACTAGTCGCAAGGTAATAATAATTGTGACCCCATAGGTTGTGTGAAGCAATTTAAGTTATTACAAATCTTACCAAATAATATATGCATAAATTTTATGAATCATGTAGGCCTCATTAATGACAGCCAAGTTGTTATATTACATAAGACCTTCAAATGTGTATACCATAAGCATTTTTAGTTTAATATAAAAATATCAACCAAGGCAACTTGAGTTGTTGAGTTATTGGTCAGAAACCATCATTAAGTACAAGGTCAATATGACATTGACCCCTTGACCCCAAAATCAATAGGGGTCATCTACTGGCCATGACCAATCATCATACCAAGTTTGAATTTCCTAGGCCTAAGCATTCTTTAGTTATTGATCGGAAACCGTTTTTACCTACAAGGTCAATGTGACCTTGACCTTTGACCCCTTGACCCCAAAATCAATAGGGGTCATCTGCTGGCCATGACCAATCATCATACCAAGTTTGAAGTTTCTAGGCCTAAGCGTTCTTTAGTTATTGATCGGAAACCGTTTTTACCTACAAGGTCAATGTGACCTTGACCTTTGATCCCTTGACCCCAAAATCAATATGGGTCACCTGCTGGTCATGACCAATCACCATACCAAGTTTGAAGTTTCTAGGCCTAAGCGTTCTTTAGTTATTGATCAGAAACTGTTTTTACCTACAAGGTCAATGTGACCTTGACCTTTGACCCCTTGACCCCAAAATCAATAGGGGTCATCTGCTGGTCATGACCAATCACCATGTCAAGTTTTAAGTTCCTAGGCCGAAGCGTTCTTTAGTTATTGATCAGAAACCGTTTTTACTTACAAGGTCAATGTGACCTTGACCTTTGACCCCTTGACCCAAAATTCAATAGGGGTCATCTGCTAGTCACGACCAATCATCATACAAAGTTTGAAGTTCCTAGGCCTTAGCGTTTTTAGTTAATTGATCGGAAACCGTTTTTACCTAAGAGGTCAATGTGACCTTGACCTTTGACCCCTTGACCCCAAAATCGATAGGGGTCATCTGCTGGTCATGACCAATCATCATACCAAGTTTGAAGTTCCTAGGCCTAAGGGTTCTTAAGTTATTGATCAGAAACCGTTTTTACCTACAAGGTCAATGTGACCTTGACCTTTAACCCCTTAACCCCAAAATCAATAGGGGTCATCTGCTGGTCATGACCAAACACCATACCAAGTTTGAAGTTCCTAGGCCGAAGGGTTCTTTACTTATTGATCGGAAACCGTTTTTACCTAAGAGGTCAATATGACCTTTGACCCCTTGACCCCAAAATCAATAGGGGTCATCTACTGATCATGACCAATCACCATATCAAGTTAAAAGTCCCTAGGCCTAAGGGTTCTTTAGTAATTGATCGGAAACCGTTTTTACCTACAAGGTCAATGTGACCTTGACCTTTGACCCCAAAATCAATAGGGGTCATCTGCTGGTCATGACCAATCACCATATCAAGTTTGAAGTTCCTACGCCTAAGGGTTCTTTAGTTATTGATCCGAAACCGTTTTTACCTAGGAGGTCAATGTGACCTTGACCTTTGACTCCTTGACCCCAAAATCAATAGGGGTCATCTACTGATCATGACCAATCACCATACCAAGTTTGAAGTTCCTAGGCCTAAGGGTTCTTTAGTTATTAATCGGAAACTGTTTTTGCTTACAAGGTCAATGTGACCTTGACCTTTGACACATTGACCCCAAAATCGATAGGGGTCATCTAATGGTCATGACCAATCACCATACCAAGTTTGAAGTTCCTAGGCCTAAGCGTTCTTTAGTTATCACTCGGAAACCATTTGGTCTACGGACCGACAGACCGACGGACCGACAAGTGCAAAGCAATATACCCCCTCTTCTTCGAAGTGGGGGCATAAAAATTAATTATGATATAATTATATTTCTTCTTATGACAAAAGTTATAGTTGTTTACATAAATTCCAAGTTTAAGGGGGAATAATTCTGGAAATAGTCACACTAGAGTCATGGACCTTGTCAAACAATGTGTGTAATGATAGAAATATATATTTGAAGAAAATTGAAGTAGATACCTTAATTAAAAAGTAAAGAAGTGATAATATTTCTTAAGAAAATTCTATGTTCAAAGGGAGATACATGTATATCTGAAAATATTGCTTCAAGAGTTATGAACCTTGTCATATAAGATGTGGTTGGTGATAAGGAATACATATATGTATTTGAAGTTTTTAAAACTAAAGAAGATAACATTTTTCAAGTAAAATAAATCTAAGTAAATGGGGAGATAATTCTTGCAATATTGGTGCTAGAGTTATGGCCCTTGTCACATAAGATGTGGTTGATGATAAGGAACTTATATTTGAAGTATTAAGTTGATCCCTAAAGATTTTAAGAAGTAACAGTAAAAAATAACAAGAATGTCGAACGACACATATACCCCCCTTTCTAGCCATTGACTCACATAATTGGTAATTTTATTACAGAAACTTGCCAAAAATGGGTACATGGAAGTGTTCAATTATGAAAAAAAATCAACGGAAACCATTTTGACATTTAAGGCCCATGTGACATTGACCTTTGACCTAATGACCCCTAAATCAATAGAGGTCATCTACTACTTATGACCAATAACTAGGTGAAATATGAAGACTCTGTGATGAATACTTTTCAAGATAATCGGCGGAAACCCTTTTGACATTTAAAGCCCCCTGTGACCTTGACTTTTGACCTAGTTACCCCAAAATCAATAGGGGTCATCTACTAGTTATGACCAATCACTATGTGAAATATGAAGACTTTGTGATGAATACTTTTCAAGATAATCAGCGGAAACCATTTTGACATTAAAGGCCCCTGTGACCTTGACCTTTGACCTAGTGACCCCAAAATCAATAGGGGCCATCAACTAGTTATGACCAATCACTATGTGAAATATGAAGACTTTGTGATGAATACTTTCAAGATAATAAGTGGAAACCATTTTGACATTTTAAGGTCCCTGTGACCTTGACCTTTGACCTAGTGACCCCAAAATCAATAGGGGTCATCTACTAGTGATGATCAATCACTATGTGAAATATGAAGACTTTGTGATACATACTTTTTAAGATAATCAGCGGAAACCATTTTGACATTTAAGGCCCCCTGTGACCTTGACCTTTGACCTAGTGACCCTAAAATCAATAGGGGTCATCTACTAGTTATGACCAATCACTGTGTGAAATATGAAGACTTTGTGATACATACTTTTCAAGATAATAAGTGGAAACCATTTTGATATTTAAGGTCCCTGTGACCTTGACCTTTGACCTAGTGACCCCAAAATCAATAGGGGTCATCTTCTAGTGATGACCAATCACTATGTGAAATATGAAGACTTTGTGATAAATACTTTTCAAGATAATCAGCGGAAACCATGTGGTCTACAGACGGACAGACCAACAGACCGACAGACAGACCGACATTAGCAAAACAATATACCCCGCTTCTTCGAAGGGGGGCATAATAATTATATTTTAAGGAAAATTCTAAGTTCAAGGGGAGATAAATCTTAAAATATTGGTGCTAGAGTTATGAACCTTGTCACATAAGATGTGGTTGATTATAAGGAACATATTCTTGAAGTATGAAGTTGATCCCTTAAAAAATAAAGAAGTAACAGTAAAAAAAAAGTTTTAAAGGAAAATTCTAAGTTCAAGGGGAGATAAATCTGAAAATATTGGTGCTAGAGCTATGAACCTTGTCACATAAGATGTGGTTTATGATCAGAAATATATATTTGAAGTTTGAAGTTGATACCTTAAGAAATGAAACTGTTATAGTGAAAAATATTTTACTGCACCATCTGAAATCTGGACGCGGAAGCAGACGCTGGACGAGTAGAACAGCTCTTGATATACTTTTAGTCGAGGTTAAAAAAACATTTATTTTTCTCCTTTGATCATGTATTAACTTGACCTTTGAATTTCAATTTTGGTTTTTACATGCAACACTCCTTTCTCTTTGAGTTTGGTAGTTGTATCCATATATCTAAGAATCTGTAAATCTATGTAATCGAAAGAGCATCGTAACAACTGATTTGTAAGAGGGGGCGTAGTGTTCCTTCTCTTTAATATAGGCAAAAATTAAATAATTTCCCCTGACATCACAATATGAAACCCCAGAATAAATAAACAAATGTACGAGCATCTTAGTATGATTTTACTTTCAATATCCCTTTCCCTGTAAATATAATAAGTAACCCTTGAAAAAACAAGAGTGAATGCCAGTGATCACATGTGTCGCCTCATGATGGACAATTTCATGTTGGGACAAGTTTTGTGACAGATGGACAGTGTACAACTAAACTTGGTTCTGATCGTTCCTGTAAAGTTTGGATAAAATTGCACCAGTAGTTTATGAGGAGTAGTCCGGACAAGCTTTTGTGTATCTGGCAACACACAGAAAAAAAACACCTTTTTATCAAAGGGCCATAACTCAGCCAAAAATCATTCAACCAGAAAACCCGTGCAATATATATGCAAGAACTTGAGCTACAGATTAATCCTGTAAAGTTTAATTGAAATTGCATTAGTGGTATAAGAGAAGTAGTCCAGACAAACTTTAAAAATAAAAATTATTAAAGGGCCATAACTCTGACAAAAATCATTGAAACGGAAAATGCTGACAATATGCGCAACTAGACTTGGTACTGCTCAATCCTGTAAAGTTTGGATGAAATTGCACCAGTAGTTTATGAGGAGTAGTCCGGACAAGCTTTTGTGTATCTGGCAACACACAGAAAAAAACACCTTTTTATCAAAGGGCCATAACTTGGCCAAAAATCATTCAACAGGAAAACCTGTGCAATATGCGCAAGGACTTGAGCTACAGATCAATCCTGTAAAGTTTCATTGAAATTGCATTTGTGGTATAAGAGAAGTAGTCCAGACAAACTTTAAAAATAAAAATTATTAAAGGGCCATAACTCTGACAAAAATCATGGAACCGGAAAATGCTGACAATAAGCACAACTAGACTTGGTACTGATCAATCCTGTAAAGTTTGGATGAAATTGCACCAGTAGTTTATGAGGAGTAGTCCGGACAAGCTTTTGTGTATCTGGCATCACACAGAAAAAAACACCTTTTTATCAAAGGGCCATAACTTCAATGGCCAAAAATCATTCAACCAGAAAACCCGTGCAATATGCGCAAGGACTTGAGCTACAGATCAATCCTGTAAAGTTTCAATGAAATTGCATTTGTGGTATAAGAGAAGTAGTCCGGACAAACTTTAAAAATAAAAATTATTAAAGGGCCATAACTCTGACAAAAATCATGGAACCGGAAAATGCTGACAATAAGCACAACTAGACTTGGTACTGATCATTCCTGTAAAGTTTGGATGAAATTGCATCAGTAGTTTATGAGGAGTAGTCCAGACAAGTTTTGTGACGGACAGACGGACAGACAGACGACGGAGAAGTGATCCCTATATGTCGCCACTACTCCGTAGAGGCGACACAATGAAGCCATTCAACAGTAACTAAGCATGCTTAAGCATGCTCCATGTTTATCCCCAACAGACAAGTGCGGTAACTGGAGTGCATTTAACTTATACCTGCACTCCATTTAACACACTGTGCATTAACGGTATATGATTCAACTCTGACACATCTAATTTTCAATATAAAGGTCTCCAGTGAAGTTTCAACTCTGACAAAATTATATACACACAAACACATATACATGTATAGCACATACACCAAAACATCAACTGTATATCTTTTAACATTGGTACAAGGCAAAATTCAATTTTTGTAGAGGACCATCTAAATAGTTTGGGAAATTCAATTTTTGTAGAGGGCTATTTAAATGTCACTCCTGGGAAGTTTGGGAAATCTACTGTTTGTAGAGGCCTAGAGGGCCATCTAAATGTCACTCCAGGGATGTTTGGGAAATTCAATTTTTGTTGAGGGCCATCTAAATGTCACTCCAGGGAAGTTTGGGAAATCTACTGTTTGTAGAGGGCCATCTAAATGTCACTCCAGGGATGTTTGGGAAATTCAATTTTTGTTGAGGGCCATCTAAATGTCACTCCAGGGATGTTTGGGAAATTCAATTTTTGTTGAGGGCCATCTAAATGTCACTCCAGGGAAGTTTGGGAAATCTACTGTTTGTAGAGGGCCATCTAAATGTCACTCCAGGGATGTTTGGGAAATTCAATTTTTGTTGAGGGCCATCTAAATGTCACTCCAGGGAAGTTTGGGAAATTTAATTTTTGTAGAGGGCCACTTAATTGTCACTCCTGGAAAGTTTGGGAAATCTAATTTTTGTAGAGAGCCATCTACCATAACTTCCTTGGAAGTTTGAGAAATCTAACTTTGGGAGAAGATGTTGTTAAAGGATAGTATAATATGATATGATACACGATGACAGACACAACATTAACCCATTACGTTATATACACGCCTTTTAACGCCTTTTTCACCCCCCCCCCCCATTTTGTTGTCTCAAATGGTGAAAAAATGCCTTATTTAGGCCCCCAACACTTGTTTTTGTTTGGGAAATGTTGTTAAAAAAAGTGACCTCTTTTTCGGCGCGGCCCCCCAACCAAAAGATACACCAGGGGATTGCCAGAAGGGGGATGTGCCAAGAAAATTTTGGACTTGTGAGAGGCTATAAATGACCCCAGATTGATCATAAGGTAACGTGTAACCAACGCTGAAAAGCATTTGACTCTATCTCAATCCATTGAGAAGTTGCAGCACTTTGAAATCAATTTTGATGGAAAAAATCAACGCAAAATAGTGATTTTTGGCAATTTCGAGATGTCCCCTCGTTGCCATCGTAACAGAAAATCTAAGCCTGAGCATGTTGTTGCAAGGGCAATGGTCCAGTCAACATTTGTACCAAGTTTGATTAGTGTTGAAGCAGTTTTTATAGTATTATAGCAATTTGAACTTGTAACGGGAGACTTTTCAATGAAAACAGCCCTTTTTCACAAAATGCTCATGAAGTAATGGGTTAAGCAAACTAAATAGATCACTGTGTGATCAGGTAAGCTCAACAGATTACCAATAAAAACTGATATGCAAATGATCAGTTAAAGTTTATTGAAATTATCAAATTATACTCTCATATTTTACATTCACTATCATACATAAATTATTTTCATACATACAATCTAAACTTAACATTTGCTATTGCAAATTCATACAATATACAGTATACATTTGCTATTATAAAGTCACACAATCAATATACAGTTTACATTTGCTATTATAAAGTCACACCATCAATATACAGTATACATTTGCTATTATAAAGTCACACCATCAATATACAGTATACATTTGCTATTATAAAGTCACACAATCAATATACAGTTTACATTTGCTATTATAAAGTCACACCATCAATATACAGTATACATTTGCTATTATAAAGTCACACAATCAATACACAGTTTACATTTGCTATTATAAAGTCACACAATCAATATACAGTATATGTATACATTTGCTATTATAAATTCACACAATCAATATACAGTTTACATTTGCTATTACATTGTATAAAATCCCACAATCAATATACAGTATACATTTGCTATTAAAGTCACACAATCAATATACATTGTACAGTTTACAAATTCACACAATCAATATACAGTATACATTTGCTATTATAAAGTCACACAATCAATATACAGTTTACATTTGCTATTATAAAGTCACACAATCAACAAGCAAATTCGTTGAATTTATATCCCCCGCCGAGTACTGGTTATTATTAACACAACAACTGAAGACATAAGGCTTTATTTATATATTAATCATGGCATAAACTGTAAAATTCTTTGAACTTGAAGCCTTGTACCTTCAAACAAGAAGAGTTTTTAAGTTTTCACTATATACATATAAGGAAAATCTATGACCCCCTGGAGTGGGGCCAATTTTGACCCCAGGGCTAAAATTTGAACAATTTTGGCAGAGGACCTCTATGTTATATCATATACCAAATATCAAAGCTCTAGGCCTTGTACTGTCAGACAAGATTTTTTAATTTTGCATTTTTGAAACTCCTTTTCTGGCACCGTGTGACTGATGATTGTGATTGAAAATTACAAAATTTTACTAAGTCAAGGGCAATAACTCTAAAAATATCCAGACGAAAATACCCAGGTGCACATCTACACATACTGATCAACATTCCTGTAAAGTTTCATGACTCTAGGTAAAATACTTTTTGAGTTACATGCGACACAAGTTGAAAATTACAAAATTTTACTAAGTCAAGGGCAATAACTCTAAAAATACTAAAAATATCCAGACGAAAATACCCAGGTGCACAACTGCACATGCTGATCAACATTCCCATAAAGTTTCGTTGAATTCCAGCCATTAGTTGCAGAGAACTACTCCGGAAACGAAATTCGGACAAAATTTTACTGAGTCAAGGGCAATAACTCTAAAAATACTAAAAATATCCTGACGAAAATACCCAGGTGCACAACTACACATACTGATCAACATTCCTGTAAAGTTTCATGACTCTAGGTCAAATACTTTTTGAGTTACATGCGACACAAGTTGAAAATTACAAAATTTTACTAAGTCCAGGGCAATAACTCTAAAAATACTAAAAATATCCAGACGAAAATACCCAGGTGCACAACTACACATACTGATCAACATTCCTGTAAAGTTTCATGACTCTAGGTAAAATACTTTTTGAGTTACATGCGACACAAGTTGAAAATTACAAAATTTTACTAAGTCAAGGGCAATAACTCTAAAAATACTAAAAATATCCAGACGAAAATACCCAGGTGCACAACTTCACATGCTGATCAACATTCCCATAAAGTTTCGTTGAATTCCAGCCATTAGTTGCAGAGAACTACTCCGGAAACGAAATTCGGACAAAATTTTACTGAGTCAAGGGCAATAACTCTAAAAATACTAAAAATATCCAGACGAAAATACCCAGGTGCACAACTTCACATGCTGATCAACATTCCCATAAAGTTTCGTTGAATTCCAGCCATTAGTTGCAGAGAACTACTCCGGAAACGAAATTCGGACGGACGGATGGACGGACGGACGGAAGTTCTCACAGGACAGTAATTATGTGGCTACTCTATTGTTCTCTCTATTGTTCTTTTTAGCCACGCAAAAGAAAATAGCCACATAAAAGCATTACGGAATGAATGACATCAAAGAGAACCTATTGTCCCTCTAGCCACATAATTACTCTCCTGTGAGTGCGGACGGACGGAAGGACAACGCCAAAACTATATCCCCCTCCCGATTCCATCGGCGGGGGATAATATTCAGTTTACATTTGCTATTATAAAGTCACACAATCAATAAACAGTTTACATTTGCTATTATCATACATGCCATAATTTCCAGACTGATTTCTGGGACACTTTAAAATTAACATAGCAGCATGTAACCTAGTAAACCGATATTTACAACTTGAAAATATTATGATACAGTAAAGCATGCACTATGCTTTATCACTGTGGTAGCGTAAGGTTTTCTGCGTACCTGTCTTTATACTGTTACAATAAAAAAATGTTAAAAAAGCGGCTTATAAAGTTTTGGAAGCCAGAACCATCACTACGGAAGCTTCAAGACAGAGGACATTCACTGTTTAATCACCACAATATATCTCCGAAAAGTCACCGCGTTTTATATAACAGAAATTAAATGTTCCATTTTTTAACAAATTAAAACATTTCTAAGTAATTGTCTCGAGGTTTGTATGTTGAAAATAATGCACAAAATCGCGACACACTTCCAAAATAATTGCAAGTATACAAATATTTGAAGTATTTGTAAAATTATTTCGTTACAATTCTACAAAACAAAATCGCAACTAATGACCTAAAATCAAGATTTAATTTCGCCCTTCTAAATGAACTGATCCTACAGACAAGTGATTGTCAGGTGCAAAAGTTTTTGGTATTCTAAAATTTCAATATCTTAAAGGGCTGTCCTTTACTCAAAAACAACTCTTTCAAATTCAAAAATTTCCAGTGGTGTCAAATGTAAATAAAATTGGACTTGTTCTTGCTACAAATAAGTTCCAAATTTTTATATCCTGAACTATTATTTTCTGGGACACTTCTGGGATGGTCTGCTGATTTCTGTAACAATCCCAGACGTCCTGGATGTTATGGCATGTATGGCTATTATACAGTCACAAAATCAATCTACAGTTAACATTTGCTATTATATATGTCATACCATCAATATAAAGTTTACATTTGCTATTATAAATATCATACTATCAATCTACAGTTTACATTTGCTATTATACATTCACACAATCAATATAAAGTTTACATTTGCTAATATAAAGTCACACAATCAATCTAAACTTTACATTTGCTATTATACAGTCACACAATCGATCTAAAGTTTACATTTGCTATTATACAGTCACGCAATCGATCTAAAGTTTACATTTGCTATTATAAAGTCACACAATCAATCTAAACTTTACATTTGCTATTATACAGTCACACAATCAATATAAAGTTTACATTTGCTATTATAAAGTCACACAATCGATCTAAAGTTTACATTTGCTATTATACAGTCACACAATCGATCTAAAGTTTACATTTGCTATTATACAGTCACACAATCGATCTAAAGTTTACATTTGCTATTATACAGTCACAACAATCAATATAAAATTTTACATTTGCTATTATAAAGTCACACAATCGATCTAAACTTTACATTTGCTATTATACAGTCACACAATCGATCTAAAGTTTACATTTGCTATTTACAGTCACGCAATCGATCTAAAGTTTACATTTGCTGAATTATTAAAGTCACACAATCAATCTAAACTTTACATTTGCTATTATACAGTCACACAATCAATATAAAGTTTACATTTGCTATTATACAGTCACGCAATCGATCTAAAAAGTTTACATTTTGCTATTATACAGTCACCACAATCGATCTAAAGTTTACATTTGCTATTATACAGTCACGCAATCGATCTAAAGTTTACATTTGCTATTATAAAGTCACACAATCAATCTAAACTTTACATTTGCTATTATACAGTCACACAATCAATATAAAGTTTACATTTGCTATTATACAGTCACGCAATCGATCTAAAGTTTACATTTGCTATTTATACAGTCACACAATCAATCTAAACTTTACATTTTTTGCTATTATACAGTCACACAATCAATATAAAGTTTTACATTTGCTATTATAAAGTCACACAATCAATCTAAAACTTTTACATTTGCTATTATACAGTCACACAATCAATCTAAAGTTTACATTTGCTATTATAAAGTCACACAATCAATCTAAAGTTTACATTTGCTATTATACAGTCACACAATCAATCTAAAGTTTACATTTGCTATCATTTGCTATTATAAAGTCACACAATCGATCTAAACTTTACATTTGCTATTATACAGTCACGCAATCGATCTAAAGTTTACATTTGCTATTATACATGTCACACAATCAATCTACAGTTTACATTTGCTATTATACAGTCATACAATCTACATTTCATATTTCCTAATATTTACTTAATTGAGACAGTACAAAATTAATGTATATCTGTTATAAACAAGAATGTGTTTCTGGTAAACACAAATGCTCCTGGACAATATTTTTATTAGTAACTAATTTTCAAAGCAGGTTTACTCATTCACTCAGTAATTGACAGAAAAATTGCCAAAAAAATGTTAACACAGAAATATAATTGACAGAGTTATGATCACATTTTGTTATCTTAAAAAATGTAAGTTGGCATGTCACTGCCATTTGATGACGTTGAAAATTTTTCAATTATCCAAATACAAAATGTAAAAGTTTAATGAAAGACTTTGACCTTGAACCCAGTTACCCCAAACTCCATCCAAACTTAAAGGACCCCCTTAGGTATGTTCCTTTTAGATAAGAGACATTGGCAAAAGAAATAAAGGCTGTATACAAAAAAATGGTGTAAAAAAATCTATTGTAAATAGTCAGAATTAAATCAAAAATCAATTTTTTGTGCAATTGTTTGTCCATTTTGAGCCAGAAAAGCATTGCAACGCTTTTAAATTATTGCATCATTTTACACAATAAAAATCTTTATTCTGTAAAACAGGGTGAGAGAATGACCTGAAAATGTGCACACAATTTATAGATCCTGACTTACATCAAATGGTACACAAATCTGGAAAAATATTTCCAGTGGAGTCACTTTAAGAACAATTCATATTATAACTTAATTGTGATAGACCATGTAGAGACATGTCCCTGAATATAACATATCATCATTTAATATACTAGGAAATATCACATCAATTTATAATAATACTGCACATAAATTTTGTAACAACAGTTTTCATTGTACATTTGCAAAGCTTATATTGTTTATTTTCATGAAAGTGCATTTTTTTAAAAAATAATTTTATTCCTATCAAAGAAAGCAACTGATTTAGCTTCACAAATTTAATATGTAGGCCTTTTGACATGTGATGACTTTGTGTATGAATAGGTTAATTTATTTCGCTCAAAGAGCTAACAACAATTTAAAATGATTTTAAATGGGTCATTTGACAAACAAGAGCCCGGTTTGAGCCGGGTGATGCTCCCCGAATAGGTTTTGGACACAGGAAAGTACACCTATTGTAGTTTAGGAGTTATGTCCCTGGAAAAAGTTCAAAGTGCAATTATTCCAAAATTAGGCAAGGCAGAGTTACTGTTCTTTGCACTGCACTTTTAATCAATGTGATCTATCAACCTACAAAGTTTCTTGTTGATATCTCTTATGGTTTCCGAGTCATGTCCCAGACAACTTCAAAAAGTAACAAGAGGGCCATGATGGCCCTGAGGTCGCTCACCTGTATAAAGGCCCCCGGAGCGGGGGCCAGTTTAAAACCCCAGGGCTTTTATTTGAACAAACTTGGAAGAACACCCATTAGAAGACGTTTCACGATGTTAAGATTTTTTTTTTTTTACTACACAAACATTTATAATGAAAAAGAGAAAAACTACTATCAACCCCCACCCTCCTTCTGCCCCCCTACACCCCCCCCCCCCCCCCCCCCCCGCAGGGGCCAATTTTAACCAAAGGGCTTTTATTTGAACAAACTTGGTAGACCCCCATAAGAAGATGTTTCATGCTAAACATCTAAGCTCTAGCTCATTGGGTTTTTTTTCAAAGAAGATTTTTTAAGTTTTACTATACCCATATAGATAAAACCAATGACACCCCTGTGGCGGGGCCAATTTTGACCCCAGGGCTTTTATTTGAATAAACTTTGTAGACAATTACTAGAAGATGTTTCATGCTAATTATCTAAACTCTAGCTATTTGGGTTTATTCAAAGAAGATTTTTTAAGTTTTTGCTATATAAATATAAGAAAAATCAATAACACCCGGGGCGGGGCCAATTTTGACTCCGGGGCTTTTATTTGAACAAACTTTGTGGACACTCACTAGAAGATGCTTCATGCTAAATATCTTAGCTCTAGCTCTTTGAGTTCTTTAAAAGAAGATTTTTTTAGTTTTTACTATATGCATATAGGGAAAATCAATGACCCCCTGGGGCGGGGCCAATTTTGACCCCAGGGCTTTTATTTGAACAATACTGATAGACACTCATTAGAAGATGTTTCATGCTAAATATCTAAGCTCTAGCTCTTTGGGTTCTTTAAAAGTAGATTTTTTAAGTTTTTACTATATGCATATAGGGAAAATCAAAGACCCCTCGGGCGGGGCCAATTTTGACCCAAGGGCTTTTATTTGAACAAACTTGGTAGACACTCATTAGAAGATGTTTCATGCTTAATATCTAAACTCTAGCTATTTGGGTTTTTTCAAAGAAGATTTTAAGTTTTTGCTATACACATATAAGGAAAATCAATGACCCCCGGGGGGAGCCAATTTTGACCCCAGAGCTTTTATTTGAACAAACTTGGTAGACAGCCATTAGAACATGTTTCATGCTAAATATCTTAGCTCAAGCTCTTTGAGTTCTTTAAAAGAAGATTTTTTTAGTTTTTACTATATGCATATAGGGAAAATCAAAGACCCCCTGGGGCGGGGCCAATTTTGACCCCAGGGCTTTTATTTGAACAAACTTGGTAGACACTCACTAGAACATGTTTCATGCCACATATCATACATCTAAGCTCCAGCTCTTAGGATTTTTAAAAGAAGATATTTAAAGTTTTTTCTTTCGGTTGCCATGGCAACCAGAGTTCTGCATGGAATTAAATTCTTTGAACAATTTTTAAAGGTGACCACCAACGGAACATTCCTGTGAAGTTTGGATGAAATTGGCTTAGTGGTTTATGAGGAGATGTCATTTAAAGTAAAAGTTTACGGACGGACGACGGACGGACGGACGGACGAAAAGCGATCACAAAAGCTCACCCTGTCACTTTGTGACAGGTGAGCTAAAAATAAACAAAGGGCAATATCTCCAGAATTAGGCAAGGCAGAGTTATGATTCTTGTGCACTGCACATCTACCCATTGAGATATATCTACCTACAAAGTTTCATGTTGATATCTCTTATAGTTTTACAGCTATGTCCTGGACAAGATTTTTTCTAAAAGGGGAGATAATTCAAAAATGAGGACAAAAAGAGTTATTGTTCTTATGCACTGCACATCTACCCATTGAGATCTATTCACCTACAAAGTTTCATGTTGATATCTCTTATAGTTTTAGAGTTATGTCCCGGACAAGATTTTTCTATAAGGGGAGATAATTCAAAAACCGGGCAAAATAGAGTTAAGGTTCTTTGACACTGCACTCCCCCTCAATGCCCTCTACCACAGTATGAAGTTTAAACAAATTATCTCCAAGGCTTTTCAAGTTATGCTCTGGACAAGACAACGGACGGACAGACGGACGGACAAGGCGCCGACTATATGCTCCCCCGAAATTTTTCGGGGAGCATAATAAGAAATCACTATATTAACTTATACTGTAGTTACAATGTAACAGGAACAAGAGCTGTTGATAGGATAGTGTGCTCAAAAACATGTGCATGAAGTTTCAATCCATTCCCTTGAGGAAGTTTTTGAAATAACAATTAACACACAAACAATAACCAATGTTGATACCAACACTTGATGCTTGGGTGAGTACAAGTCATAGTAATGATTAAATAATGTAAACATTTCAAAACAATAAATGAACATAAAAAATGTAATAACAATAATAACAAAACTAGAAATAAGCTTATGAGCAACATTACAATGTTATAAACATGTACATAATCATATTTACAATTTGTTAAACAATTGTTGAAACTAGCTGGTTTCAGTAAAAGTGCTGGTACATAATTTTGCTACGAAAGTCTTAACAATTTTCAAACATAGACTTAAAAATAGATTTGAATTACTGGGAAGCATAACAATTTCATGCCAAGAACTTTTAAATACATTGTAGTATTAAAACTTTTACCAGTTGACTATAGACCTAGGTCATCAGTTAGCTGCCCTCTATTCTTTATATACAGTATATCAAAGGCTGTATTAACAATTGACAGTTGCAATATACATAAACAAAACAAAAATTCAGTAAATCCATCACAGAAATCAAACATACAGTTGAGTTCACACTAAAGGTTACACAAAGTGCACTTGGCATGCACTACATGTGCACTTCAATGTGCACCTTAAGTGTTCCCTAAACTCACTTGCATTCCTTTAATATGAGGCAGACATCCATTAGCTGAGTTATGGTAGCATCTTAATTCAAGTAACAATATTCTTGAAAACTTGAAAACTACAGTGAACAACAACACATCATTCCAACAGCAATAATACCTGTTGGCAAGACTGGTTAACAACTTTCCTAAAATATTTCATAATTGCTCTGAAACAAAAAACCAGCTTTCATAATTCTCCAAAAATTTCTGTATTTGCTTTTGAAATACTACGTTGCTTTTCACATCAACTGTTTGAACCTTTCGTTGCAAGAAAAGTTCCTTGTACTGGGAAATGAATGCATTACCAATGACAACTTTCATCACTGCGTCATATTTTTCAAATTCAACCAGGTACATAACATTAACCAGCCAATATATCAACAAAGCTGGGAAAAGCCGTAAAAATAACAATGTGAATAGCTCATGCCTAATCACTGATTTAATAGGTCAGGGGCCCCCTGAAAGCTTAATCACTTCAAAGAAGAAATCTGAAGGGGCATAAATATTGCTCCCTTTAGATATCAGCATCAAGCCTCTTATTTTAAACTTACCATTCTCCAACTTCCCTTGACTTAATCTCAGATGTTTACAATCACTTACATCATCCTTGTCTAAATGGTTGTAAAAAAGAGCAATGCAGTCACTATCTGCTTTAAATCCTTTCTTGTTTTCTACACAATTGTACTTATCCCTGACATGTGATATGACATCTTTCAGAAATTTATCATATGTTGTGTAACAGTCTCTACATATCTTAAGAAGATATGCTACAAAATGTAAAGCAAGCATTATATGTAGATCATTCTGTTTTGAATCCATTAGTTTAAGTGACGGATAAAGCCAAGGCAGGAGAACTTTCATCAAGGAGGCTACAAAAAGTGCTGTAAATACTGCTTCTATTGCAAGGGAAATTTTTTTTTTGTAAGATCTACAAAAAGTTATCAGAGCAAAGTAAATTGGAAAGAACAGCCAGAAAGCTACTGTTAGGAGTTTTTTTGCTCTTTTTACAGATGAGGTCTTATACAACAAGTGTTCATCTTCAGGAATTGGTATATCAAATAAACCACAATACACAATAATACACAACACTGAAAAAATGATTATCCATACACAATTTAATGTAGATGCAGGAAAATATTTCTTTGTCAAAAACACCATTAACTGAACTGGCCATGTTAGCCAAAGAAGAGTGTGAACAAGATCTCTTCTGATCAGTAAATCTTTCATCCAATCCTTATAATAGAACATATAAATAAAAGCAAAACATATTACTATTAATACAAAGATAATATAAATGTTGACAAATGCATCTCCAAATCTAAAACCTGAGATTGTCATCAACCAATGGTGTACAAAGCCATGTATCATCAATTCAGGAGCAATTATAATCAGTGCAAAATTGATAATAAAAATTACAGCAAATGGAAAGAGAATTAAAAATGACACACTGCAAATGACCAATACACATAACAAAATACTTTTGCTGACAAAATTGAACTCTGGTTTTACATCAAAATATGCTAATATTGAGAAAAACCAAACAACAAATAAGGTAGTGAAAATTAATGCTTTGTTAAAACTATCTGACCGAAACAAGACTGAGAAGGAATATGAAGTAAATATATTCAAATCCCCACTATCAACAGATATCATATCTGGCCTTGTCAGTTCAAGTGTTCTCCCATCCTCACCATTTAATCTACAGTTTGTAAATGTCTCAGAAAATCCATGTAAAGCAATAAGCATTTTTTGAACAAGATACAAAATGACAAAAAAAAACCACACTAAGGCAAGTGTTGACAACCAGGCGTATATTTTACTTCCTTTCGTCAGTATAACATTTTCCTGAACAAAAATATCTGTACCAACACTAACCACTCCTGTTAGGTCTGTGACGTTAACAATCCAGTACATGTCTTCTACACTTGTTTTATTATTATAGTTCATTTCTATGAAGCATAAAGTTAAAAAACTTAACAAATATTTCTCTTGTAATAAAGACTTTGAATAAATGTTTACTTTTGTATAGAAATGATGAGACTCACTATTGCAATCAAGCAAGTCATAATATGAGAATCTAGTATGTCTATGTTCAAAGTTAAAGTTTAAATATTTGTTCTTTAAAAACTTTTTTGAGATATACTGGTAATCCACACGTATATCCATTTCTATAAAGAGATATTCCTTTGTAGCATTTTTAAACTTTTCAGATTCACCATAAACAATTTCAAAATCTTTGACAGTATTATATATTTTATTTAGTTGTAACGACAAAGTACATTTTTTGTCCACACTGTCTACAGTTATGGAGTAAGGCTGACCGCAGTTCTTGGCATCTGTAAGGTGACTGCATATTTGGTGCCTTAGAAACTTCCAGTCCCAGATATCAGCTCGTAGCGTATCAACATCCCGTTCTAAACAGGTCATCTGACATTGCATGTATTCGATGCATTTAGTATACCAGTCAACTCTAAGCAACAACGATACAACAACTCCCACGACAACCACCAGGACACTGGTCACACAACATGAACACATTTTGTACATCTCTAGGATTATCAGCTTCTGTTCTGTTCTGTGATTCCCTATATTATGATCAAAACAAAGAAATATTAGTCATTATTAGTTTGTTCTATTTAACAACTATCAATTTATCAAACTTTTAAATTACATTGTATATAATTTAGCCACCTTAGTTCTTTCTTTCATATCAGACAGGATTATCTACTGTTTACCACGGTGCTAGGGGCTACTGTTTTAGTCCAAATATCCTGAAAATTGGTCAGAAAAGTTGTTTTGATGATTTCCAGGTCAAGATTGAATGTGGGTCCAGCAGCTAAGATTAGAAAAATCTTGTTAATCCAGAATATTTGGATCAAAACTGCATCTACTACAATGTTAACAAGATTTTTCTATTTTTAGCAACTGTGACCTAGTTTTTGACCAGAGATGACCTTTATTCAAAGCCATAGTTATGTAACTTGCCCAGATCATGTGAATTATCTCAAAGCAGAAATGAAGCAAACTGGATGATATAAACTTTTTACTAGTATTATGAAGAGATATAAGTTTGTCACTGTAACAAGACAAAATAAAGATCAATCAAGTTCAATACAAAAATTTAGAACTAATATAGTTTAATAATATTTTATTGCATATATAAATATACATCAATTCATTTACATTAACAAAATTACACAATATACAAAAGGGTTAGGCCAAAAGTTTTTACAACATTATCGTGGGCCCTTCCCTGAGAACTAATATAGATGAACCTGTGTCAAAATATCTATAGTCTATAGTCAATAGACACAAATTAAGCTATACAAAAACCTGCAGGTGACAAACACACAGAAAAACAGGTAACAACAAAAATGTTAATTGAACAAAACAAAAAATAACACAAAATGATCAATAAGCACAGGGCGGGAGAGGCGGGAAAAAATTTCTACTTCAGTACTTGATGTGAATCGTACGCAATCGTTTGCAAAAATGTAAAAAAAAACAACAGAAATTACTGTCTGTCACGAAAAACGCAGGAATATCAGAAATCAGAAGTCACGTACGAATAGCCAGGACTCACTGTATTGTCTAGCAGTACGGCAGTTGGAAGTCAAACATGCATATGTTATTTTGTGCCTCATGATTCATTTGATTTGTTGTTTTATTTGTATGAAAGATGAATTTTTGTTAATTAAGCACATGGATCAAATAAATAATGATCGGAGTGGAATAAATAAAAAGAACATTGAAAAAAAATGGTGAAAAGCAAAAATAATTGTACAGTAGATAAATATCGAACATAAAAGCACAATCAATTAATTAGCCTTAATTAAAGCCTACCCAGGGACTGACAATAGAATTTTAAAATGCGTTTCAGCGAACATACAAACTTTCCTTAGTGATGGACAAACTTCTATACTGTATAGAATTACCATCGGTAATTGACGCAATTATAAGAGCCCAACAACAATAATTTTCGTTTTTTTGTTTCATTTTAAAGGTGTCGAAAATTAAACTTAATGAAACAAAAAAGGATTATCATCAAAATTTTGTAAACTATTTCAATTGATGTTATTTAACTGCGACCAAACGCTATTTTTTCTCAACGTACGTCTTAAGATGACAAACATCGATATTCGTACTTTTTTACTGTAGCCAACAAGGCGATTAATCTCAGTAAAAAGTAAACATACATGAACAAAGACAATTGCTGTTTCTTGGTTAAAATCCTCGCTTAAATTAATTAAATAACATATGCATTTTCGTCTTTGAAAATGCCGTACGTCTAGCCAATACAGTGTGTCCTTGCTAGCCACTTTCTTTAGGCAAACCCTTGTGTAACCTTCACATTTAAATAGTTAACAGTGGCACAACTAGGATAAGCGATACTTATATCACATTTTCATTACGAAATCGATCATTTGCAATAGTACAAATCTTCAATTTTCTTACATAAACGAAGCGAATCGTCACTTAACTAAAGTGGGGGGGAATTGTTTCGGGACGAATCAACTGTAGGGCGAATCGTTTTAAATATTCCTCGTGCTGAAAACAATTGAATGTCAGACGTTTCACTCCCAAGACGTTTCACTATTGAGACGTTTCACTCCCAAGACGGTTCACACCTAGACGTTTCACTCCCATTTTGTCAATTATATGGACGTTTCACTCCCAATTTTTAGAGATGTTTACTAGGAAAGTTAACAAATTTTAATTTCATTAATATTAAAACAGTGTAAAAAGGAAATTCAATTTAATGTTTCATTTTGTTGATTTCAATGGTATCATTTAACTATGGGTTGAGTGATAAGAGGTGTAAATGAAAGACACATTTCTGAAATATCACTATAGAAAATAGTGAATATAGAAAATTCTATTTATAGTAAATTAAAAAAAATAGAATAACATAGAAAGAACAACAAAAACATCTATATTATAAGTATCAGTTTAAATATATTGAAATCATTACCAGTAAAGTAATAAATATCACTCAAATAATAAAAAATATTGATATATTAAATATATTGACTATGTAATTATTATTTTTTATTGTCTTAAACAATAAAATGCAAAACATGTGTATAAAAACTATAAAATAAATTATTTTTTAAAATTATTTTCTTCATCAATTTATTAAACCCATTAAACAAACTTAAGTAATTGTGGTGTTATCTCATCGCCTAATTAGTTGTATAAACACTGAGAAAATCAACTAACAGTTTGACACACTATTAAATCAGTTGTATAAACACTGCAATTATGCATCAACAGTTTACTAATCAGATGTTTATTAGACCATTAAAATATTTTTTGACAACAGCCAATTTAAACACAGAAACTTCTCCATAACTTTTGTTTATATAATAATGGATTTTAGTCACAAAAAATGATTATACATGACAAATATTGAAAAAGTCCTAATGCTTCTAATTTTATTTAAAGATGTTTCTGATTTCAATGGCCATTAAATTTTTTGACATATATCGCAAATGCACTATACTAGCATAAAATATTTTAACAATTTTTGATTTTGATCCCATGTTTAAAATTAAAAACAAAAAAGTGAATTCTTGTCTTTAAATGAAATAATATGATAATCACTGATAATTGCACATTTGGATCAAAGAATAGAAAAACACTTTATTTCAAAACAATAAAGAAAATAAGATAACTGAAATGAAAGAACTGAGTTTTAAGTCATTGACAAAAAAGTGAAATCCTCCTTTTTAATTTAATAAATTTAAGGTCTATTTTAGTTCAATTCAATTCAATATTTTAGGTCTATGTTAGTATATCATACGTATCAAAATAATTTTGGTATAAATAGGAGTGAAACGTCTTCAAGACGTTTCACTCCCTTTTGGGAGTGAAACGTCTTGGTGTGAACCGTCTTGGTGTGAAACGTCTCAATAGTGAAACGTCTGTCTACCAAAACAATTTTATAAAACTGACATAATAGCTAGGCCTATAAGAATATTGCGATTAAGATTGAAAATATGAATTGTTGAAAATGGCATATTTCTCTGTTTCAATCCAACTGTACCACTGTTTCAATCCAACTGTACCAAAATGTCAACATACAAAATACCATAGGCACTCGGTTCCACAACTTTCTATGATTTTTAATTTCTTAAAAAAAAAATTTAATTTGTATATAAATTAAATTTTTTTTAAAGAAATTAAAAATCATAGAAAGTTGTGGAACCGAGTGCCTATGCAAAATACTGCAGTAGAAGATCTTGCAGACTAAAAAGTTCGGGAAATACTCTCCACAACGGAGGAAAGATACTCACTCCTTTTCAACTTTCAAGCATGTGATTTATTGTTTATAATTTAAAAAAAAGAGTATTGTAAGTTTTCTAAACAAAATGTCTGCTAAAAAATCATAATACAATATTCTACTGTTGTTGTCTTTGTGATGACTAAGCCTAAACAACGTGTAGGTCACCTTGCACAACGCTTAACTCGTACACGGTTCAATTCGTACCAGATTTTCTGTTTTCTGAATGATCTGTGGTAATGCACTGTTATGGCTAGACGTGCGCCATTTTTAAATGAATAACCTATAACAATAATGATATGCAAACTTGTGTCTTTAAAAGATTTCATTGAATATCATGAAAACGTTATCAATTATTTTAGGAAGTGGCTAGCCGTACGGGCCCGTACGGCTAGCCAAAAGTTCTAGCCGTACGTGAGTCACGTACGACTAGCCAGGACACACTGTACTGGCTAGCCGTACGGCACTTTTCAAAAATATATGGAAGGCGAAAGTGCATATGTTAATTATGACTTTAAGCGAGTATTTTAGTCAAGAATGTTTACTTTTTAGAGATTAATCGACGTGTTGGCTACAGTTAAGAATTTACTTTGTCATCTCAAGACTTCGAGAAAATAGCGTTTGGTTGCAGTTGAATAACATCAATTGAAATAGTTTACAAAATTTTGATAATAATCCTTTTTTGTTTCATTAAGTTTAATTTTTAAATTGAAAAAAAAACACCGAAAATAATTGTTGTTGGGCTCTGATAATTGCGCCAATTAACGACGGTATAGAAGTTTGTCCATCGTCCATCATTAAGAAAAGTTTGCATTATAAAATTTTTCCTTTTAACATTTTTTAATATTCTTTTTATTTATTTATTTATTCCCCTCCGATCATTATTTATTCGATCCATGTGCTTAATTAACAGATTTAACAATTCATCTTTCATACAAATCATAAGCATGAAAATAAGGGACGTTATAACTTGCAACTTTGACACTTAATTTTATTAAGATAAATTATACAACGCTTACTCGTATTCATTTTTTGTGCAAAATTGCGGAGCATCTTTATTAAAGTGAACACACTAGAACAAATGCGGAGATTTGATTAAAATCGTTGTTTAAAGACACAAAATAACATATGCATTTTCGACTTCCATATAATTTTGAAAGTGCCGTACGGCTAGCCAATACAGTGTGTCCAGGCTAGTCGTACGTGACTCACGTACGGCTAGAACTTTTGGCTAGCCGTACGGGCCCGTACGGCTAGCCACTTCCATTATTTTAAAGGGACTCCAAGTCTCAGTGGTTCCAAAAATTTATGCTGTTTTGCAATTTTTTGATGTCCCGGATACGTTATTATGTATTCATAACTTTAGTTAATCGGTACTTTTGGCAGAAATTATGTGCCAATGCTTAAAACACTAGAAAATATGCAAAAACACCACAAAATGTGATTTTAATACCTTACACCATTCTCAAAAATATTCAAAATCGGTCTTTTTGCCCTGTCGCTAGTAACGGTAGTATATTTCAAATGAGTATTAACAACAGTTAATGAAATTTCTAAGAAAAAAACTTTTCTCAGTAACTAAAATAGACCTATCTTGTACTTATAAAGAAGGAAAATATCTAGTCCAGTTCAAAACCTCACAGCCCGGTTTGATACTTCTATGTCTCCAAAATAGTATTAACTTCCGTTACAGTTATCAAACTTTGTTTTATAATGGTATGTACATTCAATAATGTCGTGTATATGGGATATAATATCAGTGGATTTTGTTAAAAATTGTTATATGTTATCAAAGTTACATATTCGAGCATCATAGCCCATCATACAGTTTCCACTGAGAAAAAACAAAAACGTGTTTAACTTCCGTGACCAAAAGTTTAGGAACATTGCAAGGTATAACTTCCCTATAATGGTTCATAATGATTTTTTAGGCTTACAAGAAGATGGTGTAATGGTTGTTATTATTTTAAAATTGATATAAATATTGAAAATCGGTTTTCAAAGAACATTTTTTTAACTTCCGTTACTGTTAACTTCCGTGACATTTTTGGTAATTGTTATCCTACCTATGCTATGATGATGTTAAAAGATATTTGAAACACTCTAAAAGTATTGTTTAGATCAAAGCCAGCATACTTTGAAAAATGCAAAAAAGTTGCAATAATATTAATTCAAAATTAGCTTCTATCGTTAACTGGTGAGTGTTCATTAATATTCTGTACAATTTCACTCTAACAAAAGTTTAATTCGAAAAAGAAAGTTATCTATGTGAGAACTGTATTTCTGTGAATGGAGAAATGTAGCAATTTGAAATCTTTTGTACTTCCATGTACATGCGTGATGATGCTAATGTCGTAGGAAAATGTATCTGCACAGTAACGGAAGTTAAATTCCAAATTGATTAAATTCTTTGATTGCAAAAAGATAGAAAAGTGATTTTAACAATATATTTTTATACATAAGCATATGCAGTTATTACCAATCGTAATTTTTATTTACAATATCGTGGCCAAAACAATGTTGTTCTTAAAAATTCAAGCAAGGGTAACGGAAGTTAAAAATTATTTGGCGGTTTTGTCTTCCTTTGCAAATAACCTGCATTAAGACAAAATTATTTGACAGAACAATATAAAAAAACCAACTTCATGTGACATTTACCTTACAACGTTCATCTTGAGAGTTCTGCATATGTAAAGTGTGTGGTAATGGAAGTTAACAGGATTCTGGTCTGTTTCAATAAACCAGTTTGATCCAATCATTGATACAGAATAATAATCATTGGATTGGCAAAACTAGAGTTTTTTGTGGTGTTGTATGACAAATGTTATATATTTTACTTGAATTAAGCCAAAGTTATACAAAACATTATGCATTATAAATATATTGATTTTTAGCTCGACTATTCGAAGAATATGAGAGCTATTGTAGACGCCCCGGCGTCGGAGTCAGCGTCCGCGTCGGCGTCTGCGTTGGTTAAAGTTTTTTGTAAAGTCAAATATCTCAATTATTACTTGAGATATTCAATTGAAACTTACAATACTTATTTATAGTAACAAGGTACATCAGATTGACAAGTTGGATAACTCTGCCTTCAATATTGACAGAATTATGCCCCTTTTTAACTTATAAATTTTGGTTAAAGTTTTTTGTAAAGTCAAATATCTCAATTATTGCTTGAGATATTCAATTGAAACTTACAATACTTATTTACAGTAACAACGTACATCAGATTGACAAGTTGGATAACTCTGCCTACAATATTGACAGAATTATGCCCCTTTTTAACTTAGAAATTTTGGTTAAAGTTTTTTGTAAAGTCAAATATCTCAATTATTGCTTGAGCTATTCAATTGAAACTTACAATACTTATTTATAGTAACAAGGTACATCAGATTGACAAGTTGGATAACTCTGCCTACAATATTGACAGAATTATGCCCCTTTGGAACTTAGAAATTTTGGTTAAATTTTTTTTGTAAAGTCAAATATCTCAATTATTGCTTGAGATATTCAATTGAAATTTAAAATACTTTTTTATAGTAACAATGTTCATCAGTTTGCAAAATTGCATAACTCTGCCTGCAATATTTGCAGAATTATTTGCCCCTTTGAAACTTAGAAATTTTGGTTAAAGGTTAAAGGTCTTCAAAGATATATACTTGAAACTTTACACATGCACTTAGGGTCATAATTGGAGGGTCATAATTGTATGTCACTGACCAAGTTCCATAACTCTATCTTGCATTAAGGCTGATTCATATCCCCTTTTCTACTTAGTCTCTTGGTTAACGTTTACATGCAAGTTTTACATATCTCAATAACTATTAAAGGTATTTATTTAAAACTTCACATATGCATTTAGGGTCATAATTGTAGGTCACTGACAAAGATCCATAATTCTATCTTGCATTTAGGCTGATTTTTCTCCCCTTTTTCAACTTAGAAATTCATGGTAAAGTTTTGCTTGTAAGCTGTTATCTCAATAACTACTGAAGGGTTTGTGCCTTTTTTGGGACAATTTTATGCATTCATAGTAAAAAAGTAGTGATTTACTTGATAAAACATCTTAATAACAAGCATTTGTATCTTTTCTGTCAAATTTATGTATTCATAGGTAATTAGTATTATTATACTCAATAAAACAACCTTGTGACATTACCTTCCGAATAGTCAAGCCAATACTGAATAATTAGACTCTCTCTAAGGCCTATAACATGAATTTATAAAAAAAAATTAGCCCTTTTGTGAACTTAAAAAATTTAACATTATCAAGGCTCTTTTACTATCAAGCACTTAGAATAGTCGAGCATGCTGTCCAAAATTGGACCCGCTTCATGAGCTCTAGGACCTTTATGGAAAACTGAACATGGCTTTAGTAAATTAGTATGTAACAGAAAGACCTAGTATTAATATATTTGTTGTTTAATTGGTGTGTTCGCTTTACCAAAACTGATAATTCTTGACATTTGGTGACACGATTTGACAAGTGCAGCTCGTCTCTACATGCTAAAAATATCTTTTATGACATTTTAAGTGAATAATAACTTTGATATCTGATAAAAATACATCTTATATATATAAACTGTGAAATTTTACAAAGGTCATGGTCATACTGAATAATTAATGAAGCATTCTAGTTTTCTACATAAAGCCATCATTTTTTGACTAATGCAAGATTCTTGGGAAGAAAGTAAAACATTTAAAATGAAAAGAATCCGTCTCTTCCTGTGGATTTTGAAGTGGTCAAGGTCACAAAGTAACATTGGTTTTCGAATTTTCCTTATAGAGTTCATTATGATCTCACATACCTGAACCAAAGATGATGGTATTTGCAATATTTATTCAAGTAAGCCATATATCGCCCAAATAGCCCTCTTGTTAATATACTGAATTTAGATATGACATAGATATATTACTGGCAAATATATTAATTCATGAATATTGTCAAAATGTTTCCCTTAATTTTCCATCTTTCAAAGCAAAATGCTTTAATTTATTAATTATTTCGGTTGATACAATCAGGGAAACTGTACAGATATACTTAGATTGTTAAAAAGTATGCTATGTTGGTCGGACGTCAGTTGATGCATTTGAAATCAAATTTATTAAACCATACAAACATACATGAAAAATTGTTAACATCCGTTACCTAAGTAAAATACATATTATTGATACAATTTCTCAAGCAAATGTCAGTATTTGCTAAACAGTGAGTTCCAAATATTTAACACTTGAAGCAAATCTTTTGTTTACGAAACATTCTTTATTTGATTTTTTTTAAATTTCATAAACCTTTACATTGAAAAATAATATACCACTGTTACAAACATAACCCTGTTTCTTGGAAGGCACCTTTCCAGCTTGTATGCGTATGCTGTAGGACTTTGATGTTATTTTGTATTGTGCACACTCATGCTGCATACAATTTACTTAACTTGCCCGATATACATTAGAGGCAAGTTATTTGAGGTAAAATATAAAATGTTTGACAGCAAATATCTGATAGTTTAAAGTTACATTAAATAAATATGTAAAAATATTTTGCCGTCGGCCTAATAACCAAGCATTCTACTGTTTTATTAATCTTTTTAACAGTATTGTTGTAAATCTCATCAAATATTGTTCATAAATAACGATTTTAAACGGAAAACCCCACGGTAACACTAAAGTTCGTATACGAATTTTAACATGCAAATGAAGACTATAATCAGTTCATGTATGTGCTATGTCACAGTGTTATAGTTGCTATACAGAACACAGCAAATACGTGATTTTCATGTGCATACACACTTTAACCGTTTTAGCTTCACGGTGCACTTGGCATGGCGTTCAGGAAAGAGTAATCATCTGAGAAAAATATTAAATTTGTATGAAAACAACCGTTACAAAGCGTAAATATACCGTTATATTAGGACTGCTACTTATAACCATGTTTGTTGATTTAATATTGATGTACGAATGACCCGAAGGCGGAGTTTCTCATGCAAATACCGATTTCGCCACAATGAGGTCGCAGATGTTTATGCTTATAAAACTCATTTTGGTTGCCTTGACACCATAATAAGACCTGGAGTCGATATGAAACTAAATTTACTAATGAAATGTCGCTATTTCTGTTTTTAAGAAATTCATTTAATGTAGCTTTAACTTCCGTTTCTGACTCTGTATGTAAAACTAACAAGTACAAGAAAACATAATTTGATAACATTTGATAACAGTCAATGCCAATTGTTTCTATTGAATATAATTATATATAGCTGAATATGACAAAAGTGTAACACTCTTTCTTTTTTTTATTAGTTTTGCGATTGTTTTCTTATAAGAAAATAGTCATGTTTTAAACCTGCTCACTTAAGTTATTCTCTGTTTTATTATTTTTATTAAAATGGTCTTTTGTGTCAAATATTCCGTATATATTTTATATATAAGATCTCTTCTGCTTGCCAATATGATTTTATCATTGATAAACTGGGATCTAGAACAGTAAAATACTTCATATTTGACCCTGTTCAGAAGTTTAACTTCCGTTACATTGAAAAGAAGGTGTACATTTTTGAGTCAAAGCAATTTGAAAATCTGTCACATTTGGTGAGCAATTTTTTGTAACAAGTCGCCAAACATATTTAACTTATTGAAAAAGTTGTTAAACCATGATTTCATGTTGATTGATTTTAAGTCATTTTTCATATCTGAAAACAGCATAAATTTCTGGATTGACTGCTGTAACGTGTACCGAGCGGATGTACACAAATATATTATTAATTTTTCTTTGGGCTACCTGCCGTTTGATTAGATACAAATGAATTTTAAATGATCAAATATTATAAACAATCAGCTTGAATTAACATTCCGTAATACACTATTAAATTCTCAAAAGTCACATTTACAAAATAACACTATGAAATAATTCAAAATCTATAGATATCACGCTGCAACTCGATAATTTCCTATAGTCCAGCAACTACCTCCCTATCTATGAAGCGAGGCTTCTATTAGATAGGAAGATAAGCTGCTGGTAGGGATTTATAACAAAGTTCCAACTATACAAATCTAATTCGTTTTAAATCTACCTCTGGATTTTTAATACCTATATGTTACCAATTCCCTGATAGCGAGGCTTTCAGAAAATGTGGAGATCTATAAGTACCCAGAGTCAAATGCAATTCACAAACTTTAATATATTACATCTACATCCATGAAGCTAGGCTTCAATTGGATAAACAAGAGTATTTAGTTTTGGCCAATTCTTCTTTTCTACCTATGAAGCTAGGCTTCAGTTAGGTAGACGAAAATATCCTCTATGTATGAAGCGAGGCTTCAATTACATAAAGTAACCTGGTCCCGGTGAATACCTCTGCAGACTGATTAATTTTGCTCTAATCGCCGTATTTATACCTGCTGAGATGATCGCTCAAGCATGACTTATTTTCATTGGCTGATTAAAGTAATCTTGATCACTGAGACGTTTATTACATTATATGATATCAAACGTTCATTGAAAATACGTATATCAAACGTATATTTTAAAGTATCGTAAACTAAAATACATTGTCGCAATATAAACAAATAACATAATACTTAAGTAACACTTATATCATTTGAGTAATTTGATTAACTTTAATCAAAACAAAGCTAAATAAAAATGTCGAAACGTTACACTACCCACGCCTCCGTTTTACATGCGCCCCGCATGAACATACAAAATATTTTATGCCACTTACAATTAAGTCTACGAATTTCCTGCATCTTTAGAAAACTTATGTATTCTTCTGCAGTGCTGTCTTATATAAGCTTTCTTTTTAAATTTCATTCCACAATAATGACAAATCACACGATCACAACCTATCGGACCTTTACATTTCATTTGTATCTTTTTACCATTGGCTGTCAACTGATTATTCGGAACATCTATTACAATATTTCTTGCTGTCATAAAATCTAATCCTAATATTGCATCTCCCTCTATGTCAGAAACTATGAAAGGATTTGTTGAAATTTCATCATTCAATTTTATATCTAAATGTGTCCTACCTTTTATTTCTAAAGGTTTTCCAGAGGCATTTACAATGTTTGTAACAAACGGTTCTAAATTTACTGGAAACTGACATCTATCTATAAAACTTGAAGAAATCATTGAAAGTGTTGCACCAGTATCAATTAAACAATTAGCTTTGATGCCATTTATTGTAGCTTCAACAAATAACCCTGAACCACACGAATTAGACGAGTTTTTACAATCTTTCTCCAACACATTAATTTTTCGTTTCGATCTGCCACTGAATTTTCGACAATTGTATCTATTATGACCTTTCTGACCACACTCATTACAATGCAAACTATTTGTATTTGACCTATTAGGAAATATTCTTGAAGACATGCTATTATTTTGATATCGCAGGTTGTTTTGATTTCTTTTATCAAAAGTTTGATAGTTATTTTGGCGTCGAAACATTGATAACATATTCTTCATTTCCTCTACTAATTTTATCAGGCTATCTAATTTGTCATCTTCACTTTTCAGAAACTCATACTGATCAGAATTTAGTTTTCTCATATAACCACGAGTTTCATGGGATTTTCGTTCTGCTCTGTTGAAAGCCTCAAGCTCAACAGCATGTCTTACTGCTTCATTCAAGCTAGTAGGACGAGCTTGTTTAATTCTAAGCCTCATATCTGCGTTGACCAAAGAATCTATAAATTGTTCTTTCGCTAAAGTTTCTTTCACATCTGATGGTGCTGAAGGGTATGCTAAATTAGTCAAACGTCTTATGTCCTGTCCCATTTCAGATAAAGATTCTGTAGCTTTTTGTCTTCTTTCTCTTAGTTGAGCTCTATATAATTCAGTTTGATTGGGTGGTGAAAACCTTTCTTCTAAAGCTAATACAAGTTCATCATAATTTGGTGATTTGCTTGTCAGATTGCCAAATACACCTTGAGCTTGACCTCTTAATGAAACAGATAAATAAAGACCTTTTTCTTTGTTTGTCCATTGATTAATTTCTGAACATGCCTCAAAATGCTTTTTATAGTCTATCCACGAGCAAGTTCCATCATACGTAGCTGGCTTCATCATAACACTTCGTTTTGAATTTGAGTTTATAGGGTCACGTTCTATTTTAAAGGGCTTTTTATCTGGAGTCGGTGGTAATAACCGTCGCCTTCTTTCTGATAGAGGTGCTGCATATTGTCTTGTTAAAAATTTCGGTGTTGACGTTTGTTTGTCTTCATAGTTTGAGTCATATTGATTTTGAAAAGATAACTGCATACTGTCAATCTGTCTTTCAAGTATTGATATTTCATTTTGCAGTTTCAAAGCTTCATTTTGGTGCTGCAAATCTCTGAGTTTTTCGTGTAACAAAATAAGCTCATTGCTATTACTAAAATCTTTACTCTCAGCCATTTTTAACAAATATCTATTTTAATATGTGGGGCCAGATAATGGTGTTTTTATCTATATGATCCCACCGCTGCCACCAATTTTTGTAACGTGTACCGAGCGGATGTACACAAATATATTATTAATTTTTCTTTGGGCTACCTGCCGTTTGATTAGATACAAATGATTTTTAAATGATCAAATATTATAAACAATCAGCTTGAATTAACATTCCGTAATACACTATTAAATTCTCAAAAGTCACATTTACAAAATAACACTATGAAATAATTCAAAATCTATAGATATCACGCTGCAACTCGATAATTTCCTATAGTCCAGCAACTACCTCCCTATCTATGAAGCGAGGCTTCTATTAGATAGGAAGATAAGCTGCTGGTAGGGATTTATAACAAAGTTCCAACTATACAAATCTAATTCGTTTTAAATCTACCTCTGGATTTTTAATACCTATATGTTACCAATTCCCTGATAGCGAGGCTTTCAGAAAATGTGGAGATCTATAAGTACCCAGAGTCAAATGCAATTCACAAACTTTAATATATTACATCTACATCCATGAAGCTAGGCTTCAATTGGATAAACAAGAGTATTTAGTTTTGGCCAATTCTTCTTTTCTACCTATGAAGCTAGGCTTCAGTTAGGTAGACGAAAATATCCTCTATGTATGAAGCGAGGCTTCAATTACATAAAGTAACCTGGTCCCGGTGAATACCTCTGCAGACTGAATAATTCTCTCTAATCGCCGTATTTATACCTGCTGAGATAATCGCTCAAGCATGACTTAATTTTCATTGGCTGATTAGAATGATCATAATCATTGAGACGATTATTATATTATATGATTTCAAACGTTCATTGAACATACGTATACCAAACGTATATTGTAAAGTTCCGTAAACTAAAATATATTGTCGCAAAATAAACAAATAACATGATAGTTAAGTAACACTTATATCATTTGAGTAATTTGATTAACTTTAATCAAAACAAAGCTAAATAAAAATGTCGAAACGTTACACTGCACTGAGGTTTTTTGACATGATGTGACTGAAAATATTTTTTCCAGATAAATGTACCATTTGATGTAAAGATTAGACCACTAATCTTTGTGCAAAATTTCAGATCATTCGTGCACTTCGTTTTTCCAGAATAATTATTCAAATTGTAAAAAGTTTAAACGCTTTTCACTCAAATCGGTCTAAGAAAAGCATAAAAATAGATTTTCAATTTATTTCAAAGTATATTTCTTAACTATCTTTGCATACATGTATATTTCTGTTTAAAGTGCCCAAGCTCATTTATATAAGAAATTCAAATGTTATGTTTTTAGGCTTTTAAACCTCAGTGGAGTCCCTTTAAGTAAAACAATTTGGAAAAAAAAAACATTAGCTTTATAAATAAGTTTATGAAACCCTGACTGACATTGGCCTGTAAGAAAACTCTATTTAATTTGTGGTCATTATGACCAACCAAGGTAATAGCAACAGGTTATATAGTGTTACCCTAATACGTCCTCCTGTGCCATGGTGCATGACTTCAGAACCCTGTCTGGCCCATAACTCTATCATCACTCTGTCTTGCTAATAAGACCTTTACTCAAAGATCAAGGTCACACTTACAGGTCAAAGGTTAGCAGTTAGAAAATCTTGTCGGACCCATAATTGTGTCATGCATCAATTCAAGGTTTTCGAAACAACTTGGCATAAATGTTAAGCATGATGAGACTGTGTGTCATGCGCAAGAGCTTTACCTCAAGCTTCAAGGTTAGGGTCAAAGGTCAGCAGTCAAAGACTTTTACCGGTCCATTACTCTGTCATACATCAAGGGATTTTGAAATAACTTAGCACAATGTTGTATAATTTTCAATTTCAACCCTTTAAAATAATCATGCATCATGGGATTTTGAAATAACTTGGCATAAATGTGTAGCATGTCCATGATGAGACAGTGTGTCATGTGCAAGACTTAAATCCCTGGCTCAGGGTCAAGGTCACACTTAGAGGTCAGCAGGTAGAGAATTCTTATCTGGCCATTAATTCTGTCACGCATCATGGTATTTTGATGTAACCTGTGTATCGTTTTCTTTTTATCACTGGTATATTGTATCCTCCGTGTTATGTTGTATTTGGTTGGTATTTGCCTAACTGTTGTGTCGTCGTTTGTTTGCCTAACTATAGTAATGTTATTGTATAGTCTGTTTCGTAAGAGAGGTCACTGTGAGTTGAAAGGTTGTATGAATGTGTTCACTAATATTTCATGTGCATGACCCTAAAATCCCCGCAAAACATTTTCTTGCTTAAGCAGTGATTTTTTTACCTCTGCGTCCTGCAGCCAGAACGCAATGAATTTACTGTGGACGCAAAGTTTCAAATAATGTACATCTTTTGGACACATGATTTTTCTGAGCAGGGAGTCCTATCTGACAGGAATTTGGTAATAAATTCTAGTTATGTCAATCTGATGACAGTAAAATTAAAAAAATTTGCAAGTAATTTATATTTTACATTGTTTAAAGGTCACTTTTACCGATAAGGCTTACTTTGATATACATGTAAATTAATTGTAAACATTTTAAAATAAGTGTTGCGCTTGTTTGGAATGTCGACTTACATGGAATATAATTTGACCTGCTCAATGACAAATTTCCAATATCGTTCCAATTTTTTTAAAAAAACATTTAAATACGTTAAGACTCTGAGAAATCTATGTAAATTTATTTTGTTATCTTTTGATATCAATGTCATGCTGAACATGTCATATAATTAAGCATTTTATTATTGAACAGATTAGTATTTACATTTAGCCATGCAATTATAAGTATAAAATAGGTAGTGTAAGACAGTGGGAATGGATTGAATAAAATTCTCATATGTAAAACATATTTTCCTTTTTCGCTGATATTAATAAACTTGACAGAATTACCTTAAAATAAGGTAAATAGAAAGAAAATTACACGTCAACACCAGGGATGTTTATATCCGGTTTCGACCTACCGTGAGGTCTTCATCAGGATAAAAAATTAACAGAATTTTGGGTCTGAAGTGTTGAAAATGTATAGGATGGTAAGTCACATGACTTACCAAAAATAGTATCAAAAATTTCTAAAAATAGAAAGTTGGCTAAGTGCCAGAATGTTGTTAATTGTGTATATACAGTATATAATAATCAAATTATTAAAGATACCATAGTTTTTTCTGAGTTACGTGTTCTCTTATTTTTGGAATGTTCAATAGATGGATGATACGCAAATAATTTGTTCATTAGTGTCACTAAACATCAATGTTTCATCCAGGCATACTGTAGAAGTTGATGATGTACTGGCTACTGCATCTGGTGAACGTGTATTTACTGGTGTCGATGGTAGGGGTGAGATAGGCGCTGGAATGTTCATAGTAATATCATCAATGTTGATTGTTTCGTTATCATCTGTATTTGTGTGTTTCTTAGATTTTTTTCGTAGTCGAAGTTGTCCTGAGTTGTTTTGTACTATCCTGAATCTTATTTTATTGCAGATTGTTTTAACTTTTGGTGGTGTTGTAGGTTTTGAGGTGGCTCGGATAATGTTGATAGTTGCGTATTTTTCTTCTTTAAGGAAATGAATTACCTTAAGTGTATTTATATATATTCCATTCATTACAATTAAGCTGTATACTGGAATAATGATTATATATATTAGTTAATTTGTTACTATAGGAAAACCAACAAATGTAAACATCTATATATCAATTCGCTAAACAGGCAGCATCTTAATTAAGACAATGTACAAAAAACATTTCTATATATAAATTAACTCGTCAAAATAATAAAAATTAAGGAGAAATCAACCATGAGAATGCAGTCAAAATTGATGACATCATAGAATAGAATATTCCAACAAAACACTTTCCACCATAAAAATTCTTGACAGTTGCTTAAGCCTTAACCCATTACTTCATGAGCATATGGTGAAAAATGGCTGTTTACATTGAAAAGTCTCCCGTTACAAGTTCAAATTGCTATAACACTATAAAAACTGCTTCAAGACTAATAGAACTTGGCACAAATGGCTTAAATTTCCTGTTACCATGGCAACGAGGGGACATCTAAAAATTGCCAAAAATCACTATTTTGCATTGATTTTTTCCATCAAAATTGATTTAAAAGTGCTGCAACTTCTCAATGGATTGAGCTAGAGTCAAATGCTTTTCAGCGTTGGCTACACGTTACCTTATGATCAATCTGAGTTCATTTTTAGCCTCTCACAAGTTCAAAATTTTCTTGGCGATGAGGGGGATGTCCCCCTTCAAACCTGCTAAACAGCAGGGGGCACTTCCCCCTTCTGGCAACCCCCTGATGTATTTTTTGGTTTGGGGGCCGCGCCAAAAAAGTAACGGGGGGGGGTGTGAAAAAGGCTTTAAAAGCATGTATATCGGGTAATGGGTTAATGGCTGTGTATTATTGTGCATAATATTATGTGTGTATATATGAATATATGTTAAAATGTAAACCAATTGGTTTACATGCGGTTTTAAAGTTTTGTACATGTATATAATTATGTTTGTCTGACTTTGTCATTATGATTTAGTATATCTGTAAAATAGATAAGTCATCTTTTCTGTGTACAATATAAATTTTGTCTATCTTTGGTGGTTCATTTTTGTAATGTCACTCAGTTATGTTGTAGTTATTTTTTTGTTTTAGATTATGTGGATCAGTGAACTGTGACGAGCAGTAGATTTAACCTAGGAAAAAATGGAAAATAAACATGGTTATGTCACGTCGGCTCTGTTGGTATGTAAAATTTTATCTTTGCTATCTCACACAAATGCTGTTATCATATATTACTGTTACAATTGTGGGGGGAGTGGGGGAGCTTTGTGACAGAGTGACTAAGGCCCCCAAACTTCCAATCACTTGCCCTTGGAATTGAGTTACTGTATTTTATACTATTTCATATGAGGCAGCAATCCAGCCAGCTTACAGAGGATTATTGCTTCTACTCTAAACTGGAAAGTCGCCATATGATCTGAACATTGTCAGTGTGATTTATTATCCAACAAAACAAAACAGATATGGGTTTATCTTCTTGTTAATCAGATAGTAATTAGCACTATAGTAAATTTAAGTACACTGGGCTGGTAAAGATTCATCACATCTAGAGCTTAGATATTAAAAAAAATAGCATAAAGCTTTGCCTAGTTGTCCTCTACAATAGTTACTGTAGTGCATCAGTTCTGGTTCCTTAAGACAGACAGATTTTGCATCTGTAGTAAATCTGGTTCATTTATTAAGACAGTCTGGTACATGTATTCTTGAAACAGTTATGATCCTGGAAGCATATTTTGCGCTATGTACATTATTACAGTTTTGATGTAATAATTTCTTACTTTATAAGGCAGGTGGTTTGGCTGGTACTTCAGTAGACATAGCATTATTTCCTCTTGATACAGTAAAAACACGGTTACAGAGCGCTCAAGGATTTTTGAAAGCAGGTGGATTTCATGGAATATATTCAGGGATAGGATCAGCAGCACTTGGCTCGGCCCCTACAGGTAAAACTTTCACATTCACCATATACATGTAGCTAGTAATCAGGGTGTTTTGATAAAAGTAGTTAAAACTTTTTAGGTCATTTTATTACATGCATCAAGTGTTCTTGCTTTAAAATGCTGGAAGATAATGTCTTGATTTAAGCTGCATGCCTCCATATGAGCCAAAATATTTCAAGAAATTCAATTTCTAGAAAAATGTTTTAAGATCTTAAGAAAAATAAAAAGATTCAATATTTAATTAATTATTTACATTTTATGTGCTATTAATGACTGATTTTGCAGTGTTTATGTATATTTTGACCTCTTTGGTAATTTATGTGGATTGTAACTGCCATTTGCAATGTGTAAATTACTTTCTTTGTTCACTTCTTTCAAATACATTTTAAAAATTTTCATGAAAATAAGCATGAATCTGGAGGCATGCTGCTTTAAGAACAAACATATTTTTTATCTATTAAAATTGTATATTTTACATTAGCTAAAGCTTTTAACAGAGAAAAATACTGAGCTATTGTTGCAATCATGTTGTCATACCAAATGATGTTTCCACCCACAAAATTTAACATCCGTCATATTTTTTTATTACTTTCTAATGGACGGTCAACATACTTTAATAATATCCACAAAAACATTTGAACAAGACTTTCAAGTAAACCATAATGAACTTGACCTTAACTGATAGATGACCTTGACCTTTAGTTTAAAGGTCAAATTATTGAGATTTGTTTGATTTATGCTATAATTAATTAAATATTTGTTATTTATGATTGTGTTCATACTTGGACACAACTTCCTTTGGAACAAACTATAGTGGGTCCATTACCATCTTAATAAGTACCTTTTCCCATTCCTTTGGCACAATTTTCCATTAAAATGGAAAGAAATGAAACTGATTCTTCAGTATTTTGTGTAATTCTTGATATTTCAGAAAGAAACAGAATAATGTTGCTGTTTTATCTATAGTCATTTAATGTACAGGTTATTATCAAAAATGATTGATTGGATTGCTGTGTTTCCCTATGATAGTGATTTTGAACCTCCACTATCTCCATTACTGAAAAACAACTTAATCCCTGCCCTGTTGGGACAGGAAGTACAATGTAAGTGATTTAAGTCTTTGCCATTAATATAGAGCCAGGCCAGTTTGCACATTTGTGCAGTCTGACCAGGCTTTATACTGTTGGTAGCTCACATATTGTTGTTTGATATTGATGTCCCTAAAACTGTAAATGGACTGTTCCAAATACACGTAATTTGTTTACACAATGTCGGTAGGTTTATAATTATAAGGCTTTTCGTCGGTCTATAGTGATTTACATTTCTTATAATGACCCAAAATATGTTTATAAGACTTGACAGAAAACTTTACTATAATATAATGTTGTCATTTGTTTTTGTTTTATTTAGCTGCCCTGTTTTTCCTGACTTATGAAAGTGTAAAGAATATAGCTGGAACAGAATCACAATTGTCACCAGTTGTTCACATGTGTGCAGCATCTGCAGGTGAAGTTGTAAGTTTTGATTGTTAAACAAGTTTAAGTTAACCTATACTAGGTAGTATAGGATAATTAAAACTATAGAACTATAAATTAAACTACACATGTTAAAGGTGCATTCAGCTTTTATTTTCTGTGGGATAAATAATTCTGTGTTATCTCAAACTAAGTGGCTCAGTTATTTTATCTTGAATAAAGGATATCATATCACTGTCAAACCTTCTTTAAAACAGCATCTAGGGAGCTATTTATAAAGCATGTGTTTGTTTCTGAAAATAGAAGATTTGGAAACATATTGTCATTTAAATATAAAGAGTGGAGCATTAGATAAGAGGTATTGAGGGGTGTCCTTATTGTTCATGTATTTAATCGCAGGCCATTTTCATTTTCCACCATAATTCCTTTGATTTGTCAATTATATGAAATGATATATCTAAAAATAACATATTTTACCTTAAGGTAAGCTGGAGGTCGCTTTACGCACTTAACCCATAGCCTGCTGGAACCTAGCTCTATACTGTTAGCTGACTTTCTTCCAATTTTCATCTTCACATCCCCAAAATTGATAATGGACAGTTCCAAAAATGGAAACTGGACAAGTTTGAAATTCAGCAGGATAAGGGTTAAAGCATAGAAGATTTGGATTGATACATGAACATTTGAGAGAAAATTTATCATTCATGGAAGGAGTCTCCAATGTTAATATGCTAAAGTTGATAACTATACTGAATGAATATTGCTTGTAATCATTGTGAAAGATATATATTTTTATCTCATAGAAAGTGAATGATTTTCTCAAGTGCTGGTTTGTGGTCGGTAAGTTTTTGTACATACATGGTGAAAACCTGAAAGTTGAAACCATGTGTTGAGTAATATCTGAAGTCATCCTCCTCCATATCAATCAATGGAAAGTGAACATATTAACTTAATGGCATTTTTAATATCAGTACCTAACATGTGTCTGTGGTGACAGTTGGTGAATAATTCTGTGATTGAATGATATCAGGTTTCTCGAGTTTGTTTTTCACTAGAATGAATCAGCTACTGCCTTACTTTAAATGATATAGTTATGATAATGACAGAAGGATTTGTAAGTTCTGGTATCAGAACAAGTGAGGTTTACCTGTTGGAAAAGGTCTCTGGTGCTCTTCTTAGTATTTTTCCAGGCGTAAATCACGATCTTGGTGTGAAGTGGATGTAATTTCTTCTTTCATTATGACATAAAAGTTATGACCATTAGGCATCAAGCATTAATGGAATAAGACATAGAGTAGAACCTTAAATCTTCTGTAAGCTAGCTGACTAGCTTCTATATACAAATGTATTGATATAAATAATTCTGTAACCATTTCATTTCATGTTTTGCCACTGATTAGGGAGCATGTTTGATACGTGTGCCAGTCGAAGTGGTCAAACAGAGAGCACAGGCTAACAGACACAAATCATCTTTACAAGTTTTTAAAGCTACACTTTCTACCGAGGTATATAAACAATACTTTTCTACTTGTTATCAATGTATACTTTGTAGCTCTACTTGTTAACGTTATTGATAGTCCTTTAAAAGTGTTTAGTATGGTTGATTTTTGCAAAATACCTAGTACTAAGTAAGTATTTTTATGTCCACCCTTCAAAGAAGTGGGAGAATATTGCTTTGCACAATGGACCTTTCCGGTGTTTACAGTTTTATGTAAATTGGCTAACTTGTTATCCAATCGCTACACTGAGATAATACATAGTCACTGGTTGACCTGGTTTGCACAAAAGAACACATGCTTATATTTGTGATACTGTTTGTAAGCAGTTGACCTAGCAAGGAATGCAAAAGGTATGGCTAAATGTCCCGCTACAAAAACCTGAAAAGGTCCATACCTATTCGTTGGTATACCATACCTTATCCAACCATTAACTAGAAAAGCCTCAGTCCTACGATTTGGTGTGGAATTTAGGCATGGCTAGTTGATGACCCCATAGATATTGAGGTAATTTGGTCAAAAGTTATGGTCAAAAAGATGCAACAGAAACTGGTTAAATTTAAAAATGTCAACCAACAGTTAGGCAGCAGGGTGTTAGCAAATTCCAACATGAAAAATTCTTCCTACATTTCTTTCCAGAGATTAAAATTTAATTTTCACAGTAAGATTATCATCAAGTGCCTTGGTGCATATTGTCACGATTTTGTGATTTGAAGAATTATGGTCCTTTGTTTTATTTCACACATCATCTGGCACCCTGTCCTAGATTCTTCACTATTTCTGTTTCATCAGATGTTTGTTTAGAAAGACCACAATGGGATATTTTTAAAAGATGAAGTAAATTTAATGTATCTGTCAAATTTCTTCAACATAGAATGCTTGGATTATCTGAAAATAAAGCATATCAAACTAGCACTTTGTAAATGCGGAAAGTCGAGAATAATGGTCCTCTGTGGATATCTAATTATGGTGAAAACCCATGTTTTGGTGACAATTGCCTGTAACTTGTCCTATGTATGTTTAACATGTCAAAATAAAAAATGAAAATAAGTATGAAGCTGTAACTATAAGCTGTTCTCTTTTTTTTTCAGGGTTTTAGAGGTTTATATAGAGGGTATTTTAGCACTGTTGTTAGAGAAATACCTTTTTCATTCATACAGTTTCCTACATGGGAATATTTAAAAGTAAGAGTTTGTTTGAATTAGAATGTCATAGTAATTTATGTCATATACAATTTGTCATCTTAGTGCAGTAACAGGTTAACTCCTATAAGATTTCAATTGTAGTTAACCTATTACTGCACTAAGGTGATGATGACTGTCCTGTATACTTGCTGGTTTACTCCTTACAAGATTTTCTACATACTTTGCCAGTTCTTTCCGGTGATTCTGCATATAACTTTAAACATATCTCCATAAAGTTTTATCTGGATTAAGCAGCAAGTTTTTAGATTGATTACTTTTATGTCCATTTCCACTTGTTTATTTACAAAAAGTCATTAAAAAACTAAATACAACACAAAGAATTGATGCATTATAAATATCTGAATTGCAGTACATAATATGAGCAGTTAATTTTAGTTTTGAACTTATCCAATCTCTTTATGGAACATGATTTTATCTTTATGGAACATGATTTTGTCTTTATGGAACATGATTTTATTTTTCAGAAATGCTGGTCGAAACATCAAAATACTCCTGTAGAACCCTGGCAGTCTTCTGTATGTGGAGCCGTGGCAGGTATTTTGTCCTCTTTCCAATGAATTGTACTTCCTGAACTCAACATTAAGTTTTGTTTTATGAGTGTGAGACTCATATCTATACAATCAGACTTCAAAGGAAAATTTTCATAAAATTGGAAGAAGATGTTAATATGGGTACTGAAGGTTTAACCTAGCCTACTGAAGGTACCACCTGTTACTGTTGACCTACTGAAGGTACTAACCTGCCACTGTTAATCTACTGAAGGTACCACCAGTTACTGTTATCCTACTGAAGGTTACACCTGTCACTGTTGACCTACTGAAGGTACCACCTGTCACTGTTGACCTACTGAAAGTTACACCTGTCACTGTTAATCTACTGAAGGTACCACCAGTTTCTGTTATCCTACTGAAGGTTACACCTGTCACTGTTGACCTACTGAAGGTACCACCTGTCACTGTTAGCCTACTGAAGGTTCTAACCTGCCACTGTTAATCTACTGAAGGTACCACCAGTTACTGTTATCCTACTGAAGGTTACACCTGTCACTGTTGACCTACTGAAGGTACCACCTGTCACTGTTAGCCTACTGAAGGTTTTAACCTGCCACTGTTAATCTACTGAAGGTACCACCAGTTACTGTTATCCTACTGAAGGTTACACCTGTCACTGTTGACCTACTGAAGGTACCACCTGTCACTGTTAGCCTACTGAAGGTTCTAACCTGCCACTGTTAATCTACTGAAGGTACCACCAGTTACTGTTAGTTCAATGAAGGTACCACCAGTTACTGTTAGCCCAATGAAGGTACCACCAGTTACTGTTAGCCCAATGAAGGTACCACCTGTCACTGTTGGCCTACTGAAGGTACCACCTGTCACTGTTGGCCTACTGAAGGTACCAACAGTTACTGTTAGCCCAATGAAGGTACCACCAGTTACTGTTAGCCCAATGAAGGTACCACCTGTCACTGTTGGCCTACTGAAGGTACCACCTGTCACTGTTGGCCTACTGAAGGTACCAACTGTCACTGTTAGCCTACTGAAGATACCACCTCCCACTGTTACATGACATTTGTTATGTTACACTTGCCACAGATATAAACACCCCTATTATCACACCCGTTAACATGTAGCGAGTAGGACAGCTTGGTGCAGGTAGAACTAACTATATAAATGTCAGTTTTAACCGGATTACCAAGTATGTTTTTTTGGGGGGTGGGGGTGGGGTTTGTCCCTTTTAGTTGACATAATTTTTGATAACATCTTATGCAGCAATAGCAAGAAAGCAAGATAAAAAAAACTTACCAAACGCACAATTGTTCTACCCACAGCCAACTGATCTACTTTCAACCAGTTAACGGATGTGTTTGTAATTTAAGTCAGTATTTACAAATTAAAACGTTGCAATAGTTTAAAAATGCGGCAGGATAAACATTGAATACTTACATCTGACAAAAATAATTATCCAATATATACAATAGTGAACATTTATTTAGATGAACAAAAAAATTTCAGTTGTATAGAAGCTGTAATCATTATCAAAAAAAAAGTGATTACTTCTAGTAAGAATAATTCCACTTGCCTTTTTCAGGTTAGAAAGCTGTCCAGCTAGCTTACTATAGGTTTGGAGTTCTACCCTAGCAATTGTTTGTACCTGAAATAATGTCTCTAGGGGCACTTGAGGGTTTCTCTTCTCTTTACACATTACAAAAATAAATAAATAAAAAATAAATAAAATCATCATACAGCATTCAGTGTTGGTATGATGATTATATAGATACCTCATGAAGAATGGAATATAATGTTATATACTTACAGGATGTACAGCTTCTGGCATAACAACACCACTAGATGTAGCTAAAACTCGAATCATGCTAGCAGAGGTATGTCAATTGCATCAAGAGAAGAAAATATTAAACCTACCTTATGATAGGATTTAACGTTTATTCTCGCAGAAAATCTGCACATGAAGGTGTATATTTATGAAGGAGCAAAACATGCATGAATGAATTAAATCATCGGGAAATACTCTCTAATTGCACATACTCAGCTTGACCAGGTCAGCAGAGGTATAACACTTGGGTAAAAGTTCTACATGCAATTTCTTGTGCAAAACATGTCTCATGAATCACTAAAGATATTTGCTTTTAACTTCTCATATATCTTTGAGATCACAGTAGGAGGTCACTTTTCAAGGTCCATTACTAAAGCAAAAATTTTGACTGAATTATCACCCTTCAGTTTATACAAAATTTATTTTTAGTATGATTATATTGGAAGCTGTAATATATACCCAGAACTAAATACGCTCTGCGAGGTTACGTCATACTTCTAATCCATTACTCTTGCGTGGTTCGATCTCCGGGAGATGTTGAGTAACTTTAGCGAGAACGTTGTTATATTTGGGTAACTTCAGGAACATGTTGAAACCGCTATATGATTAATTCTGTTGGAAAAGGCGTAATGAAGAAAAACGAACTAATAAATATCAAGTTTTTTTATATTCTTGCATCGATTTGAGTAAAAAGTTGCAGAATGTTAATATTTTGGTCCAATTGATTAGAAAGATTATGTTAAATAACGTCAGTGGAGTCTCTTTAAATATTTATAGATCTGGATGAGATAGTGCTCACAAGATAAATATTTTTGCACAGATAAATTATAATCTGTACATCTTTTTATCTTTTGAAGACAAATTTTAATGTTTCAATCTCTAAGCTTTAGTTCAACTTAAGATTTTAAACATTAAAAATAATATGTTTGCATATAAGAGCCAAGTTAAATGTTGATTAAGATTTAGGACAAAAAAAAATAATTCCACCTAGATTATGTCGTATTTAAATGTAAACATGCTAAATTTAGCAGGCAATAACGCATGCCCCTCTTGAATTACAGTTACGAAAATTTTTGTTGATTTGGCTGCTCTTCTTTTTTTCCAGAAAGGAAGTGTTTTGTCCAAAGGAAGTATAGTGCATGCATTAAAAGTTGTGTACAGTGAAAAAGGATTCAAAGGGTATGTGAAAATTTTTAGTTTTCTTTTCACCTTTTGAGCTTTACTTTGCGAAGAAAAGGCTGAGCTATTATCATGACAGACTGGGAAAGATCGAGATTGGTTAACTGTTTAAGTAAGTTTTAGTTTTTGCTCACTAACAGCTCTTGTAAGACAAAGGTGAGACATTATATCCTACAGCAATGGATTGAACTCAACATTAGGATTACCAAATGAGCCGCGTCATGACAAAACTAACATAGTGCGTTTGCGTCCAACATGGATCCAGACCAGTCTGCGCAGCATCAGCAGTCTGATCAGGATCCATGCTGATTGCTATTGTTTTCTCTACTTTCTGTAGGGTTTATAAGCGAACAGCATGGATCCTGATCAGACTGTGCGGATGCGCAGGCTGGTCTGGATCCATGCTGGTCGCAAACCCATTATGTTGGTTTTGTTATGACGCGGCTCAAATATAGACTTGAGTGCCACCAGAGTTTGTGTCCAGCTTACATAACTTTTGCATACATGATGGAATTTAAAAAGCAAATTGTACACATGATTACCATAAGTAGATGATGCATCTTGTGCAAGACCCTTGTTATTTTCAAGGTCAAGGTCATACTTGGAGGCTAAATACTGTCGGGCTTATAATTTTGTCATTACTTGATTGAATATGGGTACAGTCTCAAATCTTAGGATTTCATTGGTCAGTATTCATACTGAGCAGTTTTCTGACAAATATACTGTAGATCTGAGTTTGAGCTCAGTAAATTTCTCTATAACCTTGGACCCAAGTTCTAATTAGTTCCAGGAAGTGTTCTCAAAGTAGCCATAGAAAGCTTTAAAGTTTTGTTTCCAGTTGAGCTTAGATAAGCAATGTTTAAATAATATATATGATATCTATTACAGGTTATATAGTGGGATATTACCTCGTATGATGTGGATATCTATCGGAGGAGCAATATTCCTTGGTGTCTATGATAAAGTTAAGAAGACAGTTAACACATACTATATGAAGAAAGAACATGATGTTACATGATGTATGGACGAATATTAGGATTTTATTATTAAGATAGATAACTGTGATTAATGTTAAAGAATTTTGTGATTGACAGAGTTATGGGATCTTACTGGAGTTATTGTTTTAGATAGACTTATATTTACCCCTAGCCTGCTGGCAGTGACAAATTTTAGTCATCCACCCAGTTCATGTGACAAACTCCTCACAGTGATTACCCCCCTTGGCAGATTAAACTGATAAGGGGAGATTACTGCGAAAAAGATTGGACCAGATCATGATCTGCAGTGATCCCGTATCTGTCAGTATATATTTTGAATGGTTAGGTACAAATTGAAAGATGGAACATGTCCATTTAAAACATTTAGGGTAGTAAGGGTAAAATGAGTCTAGGACATAAAGGTTTTTTCATATTACATAATTTTTATAAAGCCAAAAATGGCTGATAAGCAGTAAAATCAACATTTTACAATAAATGTGTAAAAAAATACATGATTGTTGTATTATATTGAACTCAAAATACTTTGTATTATAATAAGATTGTTATTTATACAAGATGTAGAAATGAAACTAGTGTTTTATTAGTGAATTATGAACAGTAATGAAAAAAGTTTACTTTTTTATATGTAAATAAGTTGACGTGAAAAGTCCTTTTGTTAAACATAATGTCTTAATAATCCATTCATGAACTGTGATAGATAAATAAATAAATAAATAGGTTGAAAATAATGTTTTGTTTTAGAACCTGTTGTTAATAATTATATATTTACAAGTAACAATATTTGATTATTAATTGTAAGTTAAGAATAATTCATTTTGTAAGAAAAACAGTACACATGAACTTTAATTGTTATTCTTAATGACCCCTGTTGTTAAGCGATACATCAAAAATAAAGAATGTTTTACTTAATTATATGTTGTATTTGTCGTTAGATATAGTAAGATATATATGCCACTGCAGCATCTGTGATACGGTGGCATATAGCGATTCACCTGTGTGTGTTCTATATATTATATAGTGAACTTAACAAATCTTCTTTTAAAAAATGGTAAGTCCAAATTCAACCAAACTTGGCAGGATTGTTCCTTGGGTGAAGGGCTTCCAAAGTTGTTCAAATAATTTGATTCCATGCAGAAGTCTGTTTGCCATAGGAACCAAAAAGAAATAAGAAAAAAATATTCTAAAGACCCACAAGGTCTAGAGCTAAGGCATTGTCTATCGGACCTCAGATTGTTACCAAGATTGTTCAAATTATAGCCCTGGGAGTCAAAATAGTCTATTTGCCCTGCCCTGGTCATTGATTTTCTTTATTTACTTATAGTGAAAACTTTTATAAAATTACTAAAATACTTAGTTTAAAACAACACAGAATTGTTTTTTTCCAAATGAAAATAAAAGATGAAGGCCACTTTAATGCTTTCTTGGGTAGATTTAGGGGATAAGATTTTCAATAAGAATGAGCACCAGGTCTATGAGCCATAGATTTGCTATTTGAACTGGAATGGCTGATGTTGTACAGTAGATAAAATTGTGTCTAATGCCATTTGTTACTTATTATGGAGATCAGGTGCGTTATTTGTGATAAAACAGGTCTGTACTGGTACCACATTAAGTAACATTGGTTATGTCACTGCTTTGCAAAACTTTGCAAAAATTGTACTTAGATTTTCAGAAAAGTAAAAATGTTCAGAATTCAGTTACTGAATTACATAGTATATGCAATGAATGACGGTATTTATCACCATATTTCTTTTGTGTGACATGAGTAGTTACGAGTATTTCTGCATATTTTGACCATTATTTGGTAATTTACATTGATTTAAAGTGCTGTCTGTAATGTATAAATTACATTCTTTGTTCATTTTGACAATGTTTACTTACTTTCAAAATTTTCATTTAAATTATCATGAATCTGGAGGTATACAGCTTTAACATGCTGGAATTGAAGTTAGTGTAATTAGCCTTTTCTTCCTCTAGCATGCATATTCACTCAGTCTGACCACGTCGTCTGTCCGCTCTAACGGGACAGTAATAATGTGGCTAGAGAGACAATAGGAAACTGTTCTCTCTCTTCGATGTCATTCATTCCGTTATGCTTTTATGTGGCTATTTTCTTTTGTGTGACTAAAAAGGACAATAGAGTAGCATTATTACTGTCCCATTAGAACGTCCATCCCTCTGCTATTCTTGTCCGGGACATAACTTTGAAACAACAAGAGATACCAATATGAAACTTTGTAGGTAGATAGATCTTTTCAAGTAGAAGTGCAGTGCAAAAGAACCATAACTCTGTCTTATCTAATTTTGGAGTTATTGCCCTTTGTTCATTTTTACACTTTGAACTTTGTCTTGGACATAGTTCTTAAAGTATAATAGATATGAACAAGACACTTTGTAGGTAGATAGATCTCATTGGGTAGATGTGCATTGCAAAAGAACCATAACTGCTTTGCCTAATTTTGGAGTTATTGCCCTTTGTTCATTTTTACACTTTGAACTGTGTCCGTGACATAACTCTGACACTATAAGAGGTATACTTTCCTGTGGCCAAAACCTATTTGGGGAGCATCACCCAGTTCAACCAGCTCTTGTTTGTATATTGATATTGAAATCCCTGAACTTTTGAATGGACTGGTCTGTATTTAAAGGAGGGTAAGCTCATTAAATCAGTTCAGTTAACTAGCACTTAACTCAGCATTTCTAAACAGAATATTGGAAACCCATTCAGTCTTGTGAAACACAAATTTCAAATGTTGGTTTATAATAGAAATCAAAAGGTCTTGTTGTTAGCTACTGGGTTATTTTAAATACAAAAAGAGATAACAAAATATGTATAAAATGCATTTTTATTTAAAAGCAAAATTTTCAACTCAAAAAGTTAAATAAATAAACAACATTGCTTCATATTTCTAAATGCATAGAAAATATAACAGTAAAATTACATGTAAGGTTCAACAAATCTTAACTGTAAAATTTTGTACGCAAGTACCATTATGTTAATGGAACTCCACTGAGGTCCAATAGCCTAAAAACATAAAATATGACATTCTTTCAAAAATCAATAGTACACTTAAAATGGAAAACTATGCAATAGATGATAATAATGTAAATGTACTTGGTACTTAATCAATAATCAATTTCTTATGCCTTTTTTGGGCTAATGGAGTGAAAAGCATTGCAAAGATTTTCATTTTGGGGTCAATTTGTGCAATAAAATAAAATTATCTTTGGGAAGCAAAGTGAGCAAATGATCTGAAATTTTACACCCAGAGTAACATGCAGTTATATAAAAAAAATCTTAAAAATATATATTGTTGGTCCCTTCATGTCAAAAAAAACCTCAGTGGAATCCCTTTTTAAAAGCAATATTCAAAAATTATATTCAGAGTGAATTGTTAATTATAAAATGTTAAAGCAATAAAAATTTGTACCACTTTCATTGTGTACTTTGAGATGTCTTTTGTTTTAAATAAACAACAAATAAACAACCTGAAGTTAAAATGCTATATATAATTATTACATACTTAAATGCATCTTGCATAATTGAAATACATGTAAATTTTAATTTAACTTCATTAAATTGAATAAATTAATTAAGTTTACACATGCATTGTCCTCAATAAAATCTGCATGAAATGTGAATGCTTTCTTCTATCAATACAGTATGTTGAAATTCTTAACTGAAACTTTTATTGAATGATTATGAAATAATGTAAGCAGTTGGAATAATGTAGAAAATAGTTGTGACTGTTAGATTTATTTTTTTAGATTTTGACCAAGTTTAATTAATCTAGCAAGCATTGGTACTTATAAATTTATGACAATATGAATCTTTGAACAACTGGTGTATTTATGTTTCAGGACAAAAAAAAAAATGAGCCGTGTCACGACAAAACCAACACAATGGGTTTGCGACCAGCATGGATCCAGACCAGCCTGCGCATCCGTGCAGTCTGATCAGGATCCATGCTGTTCGCTTGCCAACCCTATTACAAGTAGAGAAACTGATAGCGAACAGCATGGATCCTGATCAGACTGCGCGGATGCGCAGGCTGGTCTAGATCCATGCTGGTCGCAAACCCATTATGTTGGTTTTGTCATGACACGGCTCAAATCATTAATTTTGAATATCATACATTCCTAAGTTTCAACAATTCCTTTATGCACACATGGTCCATTATTTGCTTGGATCAATGCTGGCCATAGAAAATTTCTGATCATCACAGATTGAATGTCTGAACTTTCACCACGAACGTGAATCTCGTTATTAAAGACACGTGAATCATAAACAATCACAAAAGGTGGTCGCTGGACACTGAGTCCCCATGCTGCCTGTATACAGTTGTTCATATACTGTTTCAATCCATCACAAGTTTTCAAGCAAGGATAGTCATATAATGTGGCAAATATCTGGGAGCTTACTTCCTGCAATATACAGTATAATAATAACCAATCTGGAACACAATTGTTTAAATTCTGTAACAGATAAACAAAAATGAACTTTATTTACATAAAATAGAGCTAAACTTACAATTTTGAATATGAATGTTCCTTAAAAACTTATAGTGTAACATACATAATGCTAATAATGCTTGACAAATTAGCCCCCACCCCATTACTGTTGGTTCAAATACAATCTGGGACTTGTAAAATTTTTAATATATATAAAGGTAGATATCCTACTGGCTTGCCAAGGATTTGCAATTCTACATGAATTAATGTGCATTTCCTTTTTGGCAAATGATCTTTGTTAAACATATGTATATACAAGGGATGATCTGAAATAATGTAAGTCTTTGCTGTCACTGTTACATACTCTTTCATATACAAAATAACATCAAAATGTTTTAATCAGCAAAAGGAAGTTTACATTTTGTCATTTATACACTGACACTTTAGTCATGTCCGTGGTAAATCTTACCTGAACACATTGTGAAATTTCAAATCTCTGGGAAGCTTTACACAAATATTTCTCAATATGTAGCTCCATTTCCATGGCAACTGGATCACTAGATGTTACCATAGGGGCATTGGGTACAGGAAGTTTAAGAGTATGTCTCAATTTCCCTCTTAATTCTTGTATCATCTGCTGCACTGAACGAAATGCAAGCTGAAATATGGCAGGAATTACTAAATGAATTTATGCACACGGAAATATGGCAATTCAAGTACTTCAAGGAAGGAATCTCTTCACGAAATTATGCAAACTGAAATATGGCAGGAATTTCTTCAAGAAATATGGCAGGAATTACTTTATGAAATTATGCAAACTAAAATATGGTAGGAATAACTTCATGAAATCATGCACACTAAAATAGGGCAGGAATCTTCATGCAATTATGCACACTGAAATATGGTAGGAATCTTCATGAAATTATGCACACTGAAATATGGCAGGAATCTTCATGCAATTATGCACACTGAAATATGGCAGGAATCTTCATGCAATTACGCACACTGAAATATGGCAGGAATCTTCATGAAATTATGCACACTGAAATAATTTTATGGCAGGAATTACTTCATGAAATCATGCACACTGAAATATGGCAGGAATCTTCATGCAATCATGCACACTGAAATATGGCAGGAATTACTTCATGAAATTATGCACACTGAAAAAGGGCAGGAATCTTCATGCAATTATGCACACTGAAATATGGCAGGAATCTTCATGCAATCATGCACACTGAAATATGGCAGGAATTACTTCATGAAATTATGCACACTGAAATATGGCAGGAATCTTCATGAAATCATGCACACTGAAATATGGCAGGAATTACTTCATGCAATTATGCACACTGAAATATGGCAAGAATTACTTCATGAAATTATGCACACTGAAAAAGGGCAGGAATCTTCATGCAATTATGCACACTGAAATATGGCATGAATTACTTTATGAAATTATGCAAACTGAAATATGGTAGGAATTACTTCATGAAATCATGCACGGCAGGAATCTTCATGAAATTATGCACACTGAAATATGGCAGGAATTACTTCATGAAATTATGCACACTGAAATATGACAGGAATCTTCATGCAATTATGCACACTGAAATATGGTAGGAATTACTTCATGCAATTATGCACACTGAAATATGGCAGGAATCTTCATGAAATCATGCACACTGAAATATCGCAGGAATCTTCATGAAATCATGCACACTGAAATAGGGCAGGAATCTTCATGAAATTATGCACACTGAAATATGGCAGGAATTACTTCATGAAATTATGCACACTGAAATATGGCAGGAATCTTCATGAAATCATGCACACTGAAATATGGCAGGAATCTTCATGAAATCATGCACACTGAAATATGGCAGGAATTACTTCATGAAATTATGCACACTGAAATATGGCAGGAATCTTCATGAAATCATGCACACTGAAATATGGCAGGAATCTTCATGAAATCATGCACACTGAAATATGGCAGGAATCTTCATGCAATTATGCACACTGAAATATGGCAGGAATCTTCATGCAATTATGCACACTGAAATAGGGCAGGAATCTTCATGCAATTATGCACACTGAAATATGGCAGGAATCTTCATGAAATCATGCACACTGAAAAATGGCAGGAATCTTCATGAAATCATGCACACTGAAATATGGCAGGAATCTTCATGCAATTATGCACACTGAAATAGGGCAGGAATCTTCATGCAATTATGCACACTGAAAAAGGGCAGGAATCTTCATGCAATTATGCACACTGAAATAGGGCAGGAATCTTCATGCAATTATGCAAACTGAAATATGGCAGGAATTACTTCATGCAATTATGCACACTGAAATATGGCAGGAATCTTCATGCAATTATGCACACTGAAATATGGCAGGTATTACTTCATGAAATTATGCACACTGAAATATGGCAGGAATTAAAATTATGCACACTGAAATATGGCAGGAATTACTTCATGAAATTATGCAAACTGAAATAGGGCAGGAATTACTTCATGAAATTATGCAAACTGAAATATGGCAGGAATTACTTCATGCAATTATGCAAACTGAAATAGGGCAGGAATTACTTCATGCAATTATGCAAACTGAAATATGGCAGGAATCTTCATGCAATTATGCACACTGAAATATGGCAGGAATCTTCATGAAATCATGCACACTGAAATATGGCAGGAATCTTCATGCAATTATGCACACTGAAATATGGCAGGAATTACTTCATGAAATTATGCACACTGAAATAGGGCAGGAATCTTCATGAAATATGAAACACTTAACATTGCATTTGAGTTGTGTACTGATTAATATCAAGCAAAACTAACATTAGTTTGTAACTATTATTAAGTTGTACACTTGTAAAAATGTTTGTTTTTTTAAGTAAATTCAAAATGAAATTTGTTAAAATGTTTTGTTTATCAGCATTTACAATGGTCCATTGATGTGGAAATTCATCATTTTAAACTGGACAAGAGATTCCACTGAGGTTTTTTGACATGATTTTTTTTATTTCCTAGATTTTTTAACCATCTGATTTTGGGACCAATAATGTTTGTTAATAAAGAATCAAATCACTCTATCCATTTTTATTCTATTTCTATTTTTTTTATTATCAGTTCACTAGTTGATCTATTTAATCATTTTAAATTTTATGATTTTTAGCTTTTGGACCTCGGTTGAGCTTCTGTAAACAATTGGAAATATTTAATATCTGATTTAAACACATGGTGATGTTTACTTACAACAACAACGGAGAAAAGTATTTTTCCTTTCAATGAGTGTACTTCTTTCAATTCTGGAAGATTGTTGAGAGCTTCTAAAGCTTCTGCTCTATCTAGATGATAGAGGTTCCGGAACGTTACGATGAGCTCTTGTACCCTGTTTGTGGCATCTTCATCGCTAGACGGAATCTGTATCTGTAACTGGAGCTCGGATATTCTAAAATGTTAGAATTTGTGATAAATCAATGTAAAATTATTGTACCATTTTTATTTTTTATTTTCTGTGCCAAGAATGTGATGTTGACAGTGAGTTATCAACAGTGGATCAAGATTGGTATCATTATCAAATCACTGTCCAATAATATATTTCAAAAGCAGCCAACTCTCTAAACTTTAAGGCTGCTATACCCATACAACAAGTAAAGACATTATCTATGCAGTCTGATCATGGTCTGCACTGATTCATATTCAGTCAGTACTGATTTTAAAAAATTTCCATAAAAATGCTGAATGATTTTGTCCAGATTGAAAGATTGACAGGTCTATTTCAGATATTTACTGTGGTAAGATATAAAATGAGTGTGGGACATAAAGGGAATGTTACATAGTCTGTATCATCAACATGTTTGGGTCTTGTCACCCACTTGTTTGTGTGTGACAACGCTCAAAGGTCTGGGTGATACTGATTAGATATTATATTAGATTTTTATTTTTATAAAGCCAGAATATTAACCAATGTATTGATACTAATTACTACCAACTTGACAATCACATGAAGATTACAATGACAAAAGAAATTTGTATCTTTTCTGTCAATGACCAGAAACATTTAAAAACTGAAAAAGGGTCTTTTGATGAAAAATATTAAAAAGTACAAATCATTTGGGGTTTTTTTTTCACCATGAAATTGTTTATTTCAATAATAAAATTTGTCACTTACTTAGTTAAACATTGTTTTTCTCGATCTTGTAAATGTCTGATCATTTCCTGACTTTTGTCTAGTTGTTGACGAAGATTATTAAGTTCATGCTCCATTGCCTTCTGTTCATCACCAAGGTTAATCATTTTACCTTGAACCAGTAAAAAGAAGCATTTAAAAAATCAGAAGTAAACAAAATAACTGGATTACTGCCAAAATAAGGAAATAGACAAAATACTGACCTATTCTTTGTTTCCTTTGAAAAAAACAAAACAAAACAATGTGAAACTCACAGTTGACCTGACTTTCTATTAACAATATTTTAGTTACATGTATACAGTATGTATAGTAAGTGTTTTGTTAAAATGGTAAAGTGCATAAAACTACATATATCTGTAGCCAATAGTTTACAAAATTATTAATAAATGGAAACAACATAATTTTACTATTTATAAATTTTATAAAAAAATATGTCATAACATAATTATAGCTTTATACCCTTTAAATTGTTAATAATTCTTACCAATACGTGATGGAAGACTTCCATGGATATTGCTACCTGATTGTCGAAATGTTTGCCCTATGTGTATTATAGATGGCCGAGTACCTGATTAAGAAAAATAGGAAGGATTCTCTTTTATCAAGTTTGAATTTGCTTCAAGTTTGTATCCATTTACAGCACGACATACACAAAGTTAAGTTTTGATAATATAACGAGTTTTACTAAGGAAACTACCTTTGTTACTTTATACATTTTATGAACTTACCAGAATAAACTGAATTTGTTTCCAAAATTAGTTATAATATTGTCTTAATCACTGTTTATAATGTTTTCATCGTTTTTTTTACTCCTTTTTTATAACTGAAAATAATCTTCTACTAAATTTTACACTGTTGTTAAAAATTGATCATTTGTGTAAAATTTGAAATATGATTTGGAAAGAGAAATAGGATATTATGTAAGCAATTCCAGCTATAGATACAAGCAAGCATGGTATCTTGGAGATACATTAAAAATCTCTTTGCGATAATAATCTTAAAGGCCCATTATGCCCAAGAAATGCTTTTGTTTTCATTTTTGAGAAGCATGGTGGTGGTTTTGTTGGTTTTCTCTCTGGATCATAGCAGTAAGCCACATAGAATTTATCAGAGCTCAGTTCAGCCACCTGAACGTTCCCGGGCAGGCTGCCAAGCAGTTTACCATACTAAGATATCTTCATTTTTGCAAAGAACTGATAACTTCTGTACATGCCAGAGTAAATGTACAGTGCGAATGACCATAGAAAAGATTTCATGGTCAGTCACAACGAAAGTGGCCTACAACCTGAGAATCAAACCCAGGTTGCCTGTTTCACAGTTCAACACTCTACCTTAATTGAGCTAACTGGATGGCCTCTCAGAAGCTTTTAATTTTGATGTCCTGTTAAAGTTTCACAAAAGTTATTTGTTGGCCAATGATCTGAACCATCTTTAACTATTTGTTCCCTTCCGGCAATTGAGTACAGTTATATTGATTTAGTATATATTTTATATGGAAGTCAAAATACTTCTTTGTTTACATTTTGCTAATTTTATTACAAAGAAATTCATATTCAGCGCTACTTTTTTCAACTGACAAAGTTATCTAACATGTAAAAAATTATTAAATTCATGTTTGCCATTTTTATAAAAGGAAAATTTATGTCAATTCTTAGGCATATTGTGCCTTTGATTAATTAATGGTTTGACAAATGAAGAAAATATGTAATCATTTAAGAAATCCACACAAAATATTCCATCACCCAAAACTTTGCATTCTAACATCAGGGTAGTAAATATAGATTTATAATACCATTAAAATATATATGAGGCGCGTCACGACAAAACCAACATAATGGGTTTGCCACCAGCATGGATCCAGACCAGCCTGCGCATCCGTGCAGTCTGATCAGGATCCATGCTGTTCACTATCAGTTTCTCTACTTGTAATAGAGTTGGAAAGCGAACAGCATGGATCCTGATCAGACTGTGCGGATGCGCAGGCTGGTCTGGATCCATGCTGGTCGCAAACCCATTATGTTGGTTTTGTCATGATGCGGCTCATATATTATACATGTGTACTATCTATGTAATTATAAAATTAAATGTCTTATGAAAAGTTTTTAGGCAACATATAGGTAATTATTATACTTTATATAATTTAAATGCTAATAAAACAATCACCTTGGTCTGAAAAATCAAAATTTGGGAAAAAACATATTCAACACAAGATATGGATTTGGGATAAAAAAGTAAATAAATGTACATGTATACATATCAGGGTCAAAGATTATTATTTGGCAGGGATTTTATGGTGACAATCAGGTATTGAATATGAATTCAAATATTTTTCGTCATAAACTGGGGGGTAAGGATAAGTATTATATTAGGTAATATTTCTATGATCACACATGGGTAATAAGAATTCAAATATCAAATCTTCACATACAGGGTAAGGATTATGAATGGGCAGGTATTTTCAGTAAATTTCTGGGCTGACATAAAAACTATAAGCTACAAACTGAAATATTTGTAAATTTGAAACTTTCTTTATAAATAAACTTTCCCCATTTGGGGTTTATAAACTTAACATAAAGAAGTCAATTCAAATCCTCAAAATCAACTAGGTTTTTGTTAGCATAAATATGTAGCTATCACTAAGCTAACACAGAACAAATTTAAAACTCATCTAAGATAATAATTAATATGTTTAGTACACATTTTAACATACATGTATCTTTTTTAAACTTTTTCCTAAATTTTTTAGTTCTACAAAGGAAGCATGTTTTTAAATTCCACTGTATGGAAGAATTAAGTTAAAAAGATCTATGCCACCCCAACTTGCACATCCAAATAATCACCAATTTCTTGCCCAATTTCAGTATTGGCCTTTAGTGTGATGTCTAGTACCAGGATCAACCTGCCCATACCTGCTGCCCGATCATGATCTGCTCTGTTTGCTTTTTAGTCATTTATATTTTGAATTTTTTTCTAAAAAAATGATGAATGTTTTTGTCCACATTTAAAGATGGACAAGTCCATTTAAGAAATTAAACATTGTAAGGGTTAAAATAACTGGAACTACTGTGGACTGTTCCCAGTTCAGAAGCAAGACAAGTCTATTGTACAACTTCAATGGGCTTAATAGGATTGTTAACTACAAGTTAACATGCTGTATATTAATTTTGCAACATACTGATAATAAGCTTTCATGTAATCTACATAAAACCATGAGTACTACATAAAAACCAAACTATATGATGATAATACCAAAAATATGTTAGTAAAAATGTACTATAGCATTCATAATAAAAATATCAAGCTCTATATCCGTGCCCCTGCAACCTTATAACATTGCTTTGATGGCATTGCAGTAACAGACCTTCTGAGAATGATCTCCCTTTAAACTGTCGATGTCTGCGACTAGTGCTGCCTCCTAGTGATAAAATATAGCATTATATAATATCTTTTTATATAATTGAGCTGCGCCATGACATAACCAACAAAATGGGTTTGCTACCAGCATGGATCCAGACCATGGATGGACCTGTGCATCCATCCAGTGTGATCAGGATCCACGTAGTTTGCTTACAAACCCTATAACAAGTAGAGAAACTGATAGCGAACAGCATGGATCCTGATCAGACAGTGCGGATGCGCAGGCTGGTCTGGATCCATGCTGGTCGCAAATCCATTATGTTGGTTTTGTCGTGGCGTGGCTCATATATATTTACATTGTCAGTTATTCTAGCAATGATTTCCGTTAAACAATATCATGAACCACAAGCTTATAAGAATGTTGGAAAACACCAGTTTGAAAAATAAATAATGTACAGTTGAACAGTCCTGTCTAAAGACCAATGTTAGATGTGACACTGTGGTCCGGTGTTATTTTTCTGGTATGGACTTGGAGTAATTTCAATATAATAACTAACAAGAAACATGGCAATGCCATGAAACCAGGTTTTCAATTATCACTATTGTAGATAAATATGTTGTATTTGAAATACAAATACAAGCAACAAACAATGTAACTATGTGCAATGTAAAACATGAATAATGTAGGAGGAATTGCCACTGAAGAAGAAGTGTTAACTATATATTCTGTATAAAGAAAAAAACAAAGGGCCATAATTAGGTATCACAAAACCCCGACAATATGTGCCAGGGCACTTGATGACAAAGCTTCTGTGAAAGTTTGAACAAAATTCCGTTGAGAAATGTAGGACGAGTTCAGCACAGAAGAATTTGTTCACTATATATTGATAATTCTGTATTAGGAGAAAATCAAAGGGCCATAATTAGGTCAAATATTATCCAATCACAAAACCCCAACAATATGCGCCAGGGCACTTGATAACAAAGCTTCTGTGAAAGTTTGGTCAAAATCCGTTGAGAAATGTAGGAGAAGTTGCGCACGATAGAAATTGTTCACTATATATTCTGTAAAAGGAAAAAAAACAAAGGGCCATAATTAGGTCAAATATTATCCAATCACAAAACCCTGACAATATGCGCCAGGGCACTTGATGACAAAGCTTCTGTGAAAGTTTGAACAAAATCTGTTGAGAATTGTAGAGGGAGTTCAGCACAGAAGAAATTGTTCACTATATATTCTGTATAAGGAAAAAAAACAAAGGGCAATAATTAGGTCAAATATTATCCAATCGCAAAACCCCGACAATATGCGCCAGTGCACTTGGTGACAAAGGTTCTGTGAAAGTTTGGTCAAAATCCGTGAAGAAATGTAGGAGGAGATGCGCACAGAAGAAATTGTTCACTATAAATTCTGTATAAGGAAAAAAAACAAAAGGCCGTAATTAGGTCAAATATTATCCAATTCAAAAACCCTGACAATATGCCCCAGGGCACTTGATGACAAAGCTTCTGTGAAAGTTTGGTCAAAATCCGTTGAGAAATGTAGGAGGAGTTGCGCACAGAAGAAATTGTTCACTATATATTCTATATAAGGAAAAAAAACAAAGGGCCATAATTAGGTCAAATATTATCCAATCGCAAAACCCCGACAATATGCGCCAGGGCACTTGATGACAAAGCTTCTGTGAAAGTTTGGTCAAAATCCGTTGAGAAATTTAGAAGGAGTTGCGCACAGAAGAAATTGTTTACGCCCGCCCGCCCGTCCGCCCGCCCGCCCATCCGCCCGCCCGCCGACATACCTCAATCTAATAACCAGTTTTTTCCTTCGGAAAACCTGGTAAAACCTGGTTAATAATAATTAAGTCACAAAATGAAGCCCTGTCTTCAGATCTGGAAAAAATCTTCTTCAAGGAAAGGTTTCTGTTTAAAAATTACTGTATTTTACGTGGTACAATCATATTTGTTTAAATGAAGAAGAATGGTGGCCTTTTACAAAAGGTGTCCCACAAGTGGTTTTAAGTTGAAGTTGGTCTTTATATTATATTTGGTCTCCTATTCTTTAGAGTACAAAGTATGTTCCTCTAACAGACTTTAGATTTTCAGTTTTAAAACAATGCACCTAAATTACTCCTACACACTATCACCATCTTGGAATGCCTAATATTTAATTGAAAGTGAGAAAACCTCAACTTTAAAAGTTCAACCATGCTCAAAGTTTGAAAATGACAAAGCAACTTATTTTCTAATTTTCTTTACATTATAACAATACTGTACAATAAAATTCTCATTTTTAATTGAAAATGCAATTTTTTAAGTGTATAATCCAATTAATGCGTAAATTGTCATATTGACTGGTTAAAGTGTTGAATAAATATTTTCCTTATCCAATTATTTAAGCTAAATTAATAAAAGATACCACAATAATTGCAGGGGGGTATACTTATTTATTTCTTTTAGAGGAAATTCTCTGCTGGTGGTATTCAACTCCAGTTTACTATGATTTTAATTTCTGACCACTTAGAATAAACACTTTAAATTTGTCCAGGTGTCATGAAATTAGGTAAAATATTCTTATTCCAGTTAGATTAGAAATAAGCTGAGAATGAAAAATCAAATTTTATTCATGTACCACAGTAGATGAGCTTAGGTAAGCTTAGGTAACTGTAATATATGGAATAAAAAGAAGTCTCTTGACTGAACAAACCTACATTATGTTAGGAATATTTAAATTGCTGGTAGAATTATAACATTGACACTATTCATTTAAATGCCACAAAATATCATAAAATGTGGCATGCTATACACATGTTCTTAGAATTGTGCGTAGAAAGATGTTCTTTCTCTTTTGTATACCATATAAGTGTTTTTTTCTGCAGGCTCCAAATTCTGCGGTTTTTCCAAATATTGGCATGTTTTATTTCTCCGGTCTTTTAGTGCGGCACATTCTTTGGACTAAATGTGATTTAAATTTTGTGACTTTTCTTATCAAAGGATTTTGGCTAACCTGTGGTAAAAAAATATAACAACACCAAGGGTCAAAACCACCTTACCCTCTGAAGCTAAGAGATGCATAAGACTCCAGTTATTTGAACACTTTAAGTCGCCTCGCCTCTTACGATCATGCTTAAAGACTTCACATGCCAGGACTTGAATTTTTTTTTTCTAGATTAAACTTCCATTTGATGTATGTCCAGACCAATAACAAATTATTTGCTCACTCTGTTTTTTTTTCAGAATAATTTATTTCTGAGTCTATTTTTTATTTTATTATTTGCATATCTTTCTGTTTTTAGTGCCAGAGTTGATATTTGTAAAAAAAAATTCAAGTTTAATATTTTCAGGTTTTTGACCTAAATGGAGTTCCTTTAAAGTGGCGTGCTTCTGTATGTACAAACAAATATTTGAAATGTAAGAATATTCACATAAATCTAGGTAAAACTTTGAATGTCTTATGCAGGATTTGGAAACATTAAATTTTTTATTTTTATCACCAAAAACAAAAACTTTATAAATACTGGGAAAAGGGTTTAAAAAAACAGAAATGTCTACAATTTTTTTGAAAAGAAACAATAAACTGACATTTTAAAAAAGGGCAAATAAATCTGACGCTGTTTTAAAAAAAAAAAAAGGGCAAATTTTCTGACATTGGGAATTTGGGCAAAAAATCTGGGCAAATTTTAAAAGGTAAAATTTAAAAGGGCATTGTAGCTAGAAGGGCAAAAAAATCTGACTTTTTAAAAGGTAAAAAAAATCTACTTTTTAAAAAGGTCCAATAAAAAATAAACATTGTGAAAAGGGCAAATTTAACTGACATTGTTTAAAGGTAAAAAAAATTGACACTGGGAGTTTGGTTTAAAAAAGTCTAAAAATTTGGGGGGAAGGTCAAAAAATTTTAAATTTTTAAAGGAAATAATTAAAACTTTTTAAAAAGGTAAAATAACCTCATTGCAAAAGGTCAAATAATCTGACATTGTAAAAGATCAAATAATCTGACATTGTAAAAGGTCAAATAATCTGACATTTTAAAAGGTCGAATAATCTGACATTGCAGATAATGAAACATTGTAAAAGGTCATAAAAACTGACTTTGTAAGGGTTAACCATTAAATAATTGTTGAATAATCCTGCTTTGCAAAAGGTCAAATATTCTGACATTGTAAAAGGTCAGATAATCTGACATTGTAAAAGGTCAAATAATCTGACATTGTAGAAGGTCATAAATCCTGACTTTGTAAAGGTCAAATAATCTGACATTGTAAAAGGTCAAATAATCTGATATTGTAAAAGGTCAAATAATCTGATATTGCAAAAGGTCAAATAATCTGACATTGTAGAAGGTCAAATAATCTGACATTGAAAAAGGTCAAATAATCTGATATTGTATAAGGGCTAGCTTCTCTTGCCTGATAAACCCTTTTAAAAAATTTGTTAAAATTTATCCACTTTTCCCATTTTAAAAATTCCCTTTTGTTGTGTTTCAAGGGGGAAAAAAGGGGCTGAAAAAATTTTCCCGATTTAATTTTTAAATTGGGAACCCTTTAAAAAAGCAGTTTTAGTAAGAGCTTTTGGTGCTTAACCCCAAAATTTTTTTTAGAAACCGTTTTAAAATGGATTGGATATTTCCCTTTTTTGAGATAAAAATTTTTTTAAAAAATTTGTTGAATTTAAATTTTTTAATTCTTGGTTCTAAAAAATTAAAATTTTTCACCCCCTTAAAAATATTGTTGTGCTTTTTTTTTTACAAAGTTTTTTTATGGTTAGTTTCAAAAATTTAAAATAAAATACTTTTTAAATAATTAATTGGTTTGGCCCTTTTTGATAAATTTTATTAATGTATTTTTAAAATTTTTAAAAGGGTTTTTTGGATTTTCCTTTACATTTTTGTGAATTAATTGTGTTTAAAAAATTTAAATTTTTTAAAAGTAGCTTTTGAAAAAGGAAAAACCCCAAAGGGATTATTCCCTTTTTTTAATTTAAAAAATTTTTGATAAATTTTAAATGCTCTTTTTAATATTTATAAATTTTTTAAAATTGTTAAAATTTTTTAAAAGAAAGGCTGGATCTTAAATTTACAAAACTTTCCCCTTTTAAAAAGTTTAAAAAAATGAAAAGTTTTTTTTACTAAATAAGGTAATAATCCCAAAATTATCAAAAACTTTTTATTGTGAAATTAAAAATGTATAAGGGAAATTTCAATTTTTGTGAAATTTTTAAAACCCGTTAATTAAATTTTTAAATTTTACCAAAAGTTTTTTATTTTTTTTTGTTTTTTGTTGGGGAAGGTCTTTAATTTTTTTATGTACCCCCAAAATTAAAAAAAGAAACTAAACCCATTATTTGGGGTATTTAATTTCCCACCGCAATTTTTTAAAAAAAAGTGTTTTGGGAAAAAAAACTTAACACAAACTATTTACTTGACAAAGAAAAATTTAATTTAAAAAGTAATTCCCAATGGGGGCCCCAAAAAGCTTGCTTTTCCCAAAATTTGAAATTTCAAAATTTTTATTCCAAATTGTTAAAAACCGGGGAAACCCTTTTTCTATTTTTTAAGGAAAAGGGGACCTTGAAATTTACCCCAGGGGGGTTCCCCCAAAATGAATCAAACCCCAGGGTTATAAAGTTTTTTAACCAAACCCAAATTTTTATAAAATATTCATTTAAATCCAGTTTTTTGTCAATACCATTTTCATTTTTTAAAAAACTGGGGACCTTGACCCCGGGGGTAAAAACAATACCCAAACCCCGGTTTCATATAATTTTCTTAAACACCCAATTTGATTTCTATTATTCCTTTAATTTAAGGGTTTTTGTCCGGGAAAACCAATTTTTTTATTTTTAAATAAAAGGGGACCCTTGGGTTTGACCCCAGAGGGTCAAATGAAATCCCCAACCCCGGTTTCCAAAAAATTAACTTTCTTAAAACACCAAAGTTTTATAAAATATCTATTCCTAAACCCTAGTTTTTGTCTGGGAAACCCCTTTTTCCCATTTTTAGTATTGGGGATTTTACCCTTTACCCCCGGGGGGGCCAAAAAAAACAAAACCTGTTTCCCCATATAAGCCCTTTCATATTTTAAGTTTATTAAATATCTCATTCCAATTTAAGTTTTTGTCCGGAAACCCTTTTTTTTATTTTTAGTAACCATTAACCCTTTTATTGACCCCGGGGGCCCCAAAAACAATACCCAACCCGGTCTTTATATAACTTGTAAAAATAAAATTTTATAACAATATTTAAATTCCCAAATTAGTTATTGTCCGGAAACCCTTTTTTTATTTTTAGTAAAGGGGACCCTTGGGTTGACCCAAAGGGGGGAAAAGAAAACCAACCCGGGGTTTTTTCCCAAAATAAGGGTTGGGAAAATACCAAGTTTTTATTAAATCCTCATTTTCCCAAATCTATTATTGTTTCCCGGAAATTATGTTTGGGCCGGGCCCCAGTTTTGACCCCACCGAAAAACGATCCCAAAAATACGCCCCCCCAAACCCTTGTTTGTGGGGATAAAAATGCAAATCACGGGAAATTTATATTATATTTTACAACACAAAATTTTTTTCTATTTACACCCTTTTAAAATGTTTTTTTAAACATAAAGTTTGAAGGGGATTTCCCCCCCTTTACACGATAAACATATTTGACATAATTACTTTGCAGTTCAGGGACCGGAATATCCGTCCCGAGGGAACCGCCCATGGGCGGTTCCCTCGGGACGGATATTCCGATCCGAACCGCAAACATATGTCAGATATTTTTTCTTGCATATTCTGCCGTATTAGTTCATATTTAAAATGGTTTACCTCAATATGATATATCGCGGGCTTAGCGCAAAACGGTTGTAACTCAATTTAAGCAAATTTTTCAGGAGCATGAAAAAACTTTTTAAAACTTTTGTTAATGAATAAAAATGTTTTATTTTAGGAAAATATATACATTTTAGTTATGGAATTAGAAACAAAGTAAGAAAAAAGAAGCAAATTATTTTTGAAAAAAGTTATTTGAATAAGTTCAAGATACAACCGTTTTGCAAATAAAATTTTGATAATTTGTTACATATTTTTTTGTGCAAAAGGGTAGTATCTCAAGTTACAACTGTTTTCCGCCACAAATTTTGAGCAAATTTAATTATTTTCTTTGTGCAAAACGGAAGTATCTCAAACTCGCATCTTTTTTTATAGGATGTAATAATTGGAAAAAATAAAACATTACTTCTAAATCACATAAAATACATGTAGCCATTATAAAATAAGATTATAATATGTGCAAGTCATGTTTTAGAATGAATAAAAAATAATGAAAGTAAGAATAATCAGTAAAAGTTTGAAGAGAAATGAATGTTCTCAATAGAGAATAATATAGCCTATACCACTTTATTTAAAAATATATTAAGGGATAAGCTAAAATTATTTTTATGGTAATTATAAATTTATATGCTATTCTATAGGATGGTATAAATGCTTTTTTAGGCACATGTACATGTTTTTCAAAATAAAAAGTAAGGTTAGCCACCCTTTCAGCTGTGGGCATTTTCCCTTTATCCCAATTGAAAATTTTAAAAAGGATTTCAATTTTTGCGAAAAAATTAAATCCCTTTTTTATTTCAAAAAAGTTTTAAAAAGGAATTTAAACTGGCTTTGATTTCAATGGGTTTCAGATAGAAAAGTGTAAAACCCCTTTGCAGGTTAAGGAAAATTTCCGTAAATTTTAAAAATTTTTTTGGAAATTTTTGACGGGGACACCAAAAAATAAATGTGAAATTTTAAAGGGCCTCAAAAATGTGTCTTTAATTAAAAAATACAGTCTCATGAAAACCCCGAGAAACCCCCGGGAAATCTGGGGGATTGGGGGTTAGGGAAATCCCGGGGGAATTCCCTTACCTTCTGCACAACATTTTGGAAATTTTTCTGGGGAAACTGGCTTCCCACCCCAGGAAAATTTAAAAAATTTATATTAAGGGGGGCTTGGGTGATTGGGAAGTAAAGCTCTGGGGGTTTTTCATCCCCTTTGCTCGTCGGGAAAAAAGGGTTTCCCCAGGGGAAGCACCGGTTTCCCGGACGAAAAGGGGAAGAATTTTGGGGGTTTAAAATAATCATAGAGCAAAGGAGACCCCGGGGAATTCTGGGAAAGTACCGGGGAAAAAGTCGGAGAAACCCCCGGGCGTGGATGGAGCTACGGTTGATTTTCCCGGTAGAGTCCCCCAAAAACCCCAGTTAAATTTTTAAAAAAATCACAAAATTTGCGATTTTTTGCACCCGGGAAGGGTTTTAAAAAACCCTTTTAAAAATTTCCCCTTAATCCCTATGGGATAAGGGTTTTTTTTGAAAAACTCATGAATTTGACTTTTTTTTAGAAAATTAAAAATTTTATAAAAAAAAATTTGTATCAATGTTATTCTTTTCGTGCGTTTAATTTTTCAATCTACAAGGGGTCTGCCTGGATCGACGGGGAAGCACCTGTATTAACCGTAGCTTCAACCTGGGCTCTGCCTGAATGGTCAGGACCGCATCCTGGGTTGGTTAGTTGGGAATACCATAGTGCTGTGCCGGGGTCAGTGTGACTGCAACAATAATTTCACCCTGGATTGTCCCTGATCATCCTGGTTTCTTACCGGTTTGGGTCCATGGGCTTTGCCGGGAGTAAGTTCTCATTAAATTTGCAGAAGTTGTACATTCTATATCCCAAAAAAAAATTTTCTTTTACTTCTGGGCATATTTTGGTTGGTAAATTGTCCAACAATATTGTTCTTGATCTTCATTAACTTTCATCAAGGTCATTGAAAAAAAAACACTTGTATCAAACGAACATATTGATAATTATTTGTTATCTTCACATGTAACAGTTAGGTGATGTATATTTGTATAGATTCCGGGCTACTGATCTGAAGGTCTCTGGTTTGATTCCTAACCAACGCTGCGTTATGAAGTCACTCTTTTTGTTTTTTGGGGGGGGTTTTTTATTATAGCAAGAATTGAATTAATTTGAAATTGTTTTTAATGTATCTACTTTTAGGAGAACTTTTAAGTAGTGTTGTGTTTCCTTTTGTTTTATCAAAGATGACTTGTTTTCTTAAGTACTCTGACATACGGACGTTGGACAATCGTAAGTTTTTCTCTAGAACCCATATTTTTCAATGTTTCTTGGTGACATTATGCAAACGTATATGGTTTAGCGCATACACGCTACAGATGTAGTTAATATAAAAGTACACAGATAGTATACACACAAAAAAAAAATGATTTGCACACAAGTTAATTTACAGAAGGAGAGAAGGGCAATTTTAGAATTAAAAGAAATAAAGTGGCTGAACCAGGATTTGAACCTACGACTTTAAAATGCCCATAAAAATTTTAAAAAACAAAAGTATTTAAAATTTTTCGCCCAAGAGGGAATTTTTTAATTAAAAACCAAATTTAAAAAAATGGTTATATATTTTTTAGGGTTTTAAAAATTGTTTTCAGGTTTTTAAAGGCCCCATATAAAAAGCTAAATTTGTGGCGGGTTAAATTGCAAAAAACCCTTTTTTAACCAAAATTAACCCGAAAATTTTTTAAGAATTTTTTAATAAGAAGCTTTTAATTTTTAAAAAAAAAAGTAAGAGTTTTTATAATTAAAACACCAATTAAATATATAAACGTCCGATATCCAATTAAAAGGGCTTACAAAAAATTTCAGTATTTTTAAACTTTATTAAGATTTTAAAGTAGAAATTTAAAAAATTTCCCGAATTTCCTGCGGGACCCAAAAGAAGGCATTGGTCTTTTTTCACCCGTTGGAAAAAAAAATTTCCCCCGTCTGTCCCGTTAGTGAACCCAAATTTTTTATAAAAAAAAATGCTGAAGTTTGTAAAGGTTGCCCTGCTTTTATTTTGGAAAAATCCCAATTTAATTCAATTTTCAATATAAAGGGAATTTAAATTGAGCTGTTTAAAGTTTTAAAAAAACCCTGAATGGTCCAGGGTGATGGGCCATTTTTTTCTTTTTTAAAAAATTTTTCATTTTTTGTTCCAAAATGTCAAGGGTTTCAGATTTCATAGTTTGTTATTTAAAAAATTAATTAAAAAAATTTTTAATTATTTTTATAAAATTTCATTGGGCCTTTTTTAAATTTTACCCAGAATTTTTTATATAATTTAAAACACTTCCTTTTTATAATTTCTTTTTTGTGGGAAAAATTAAGCTTTTAAAAAAATTTCAAATTTTAAATTTTTAAAATTTTGTTTTTGCTTTATTTTTCCCTGTTTTAAGGGGAGTGTCTTCTATTTTTCTTTTTTTATGTATTTGCTTCAAAGGTTTTTTGGGGTTTTTAACCAAAGGTCTTTGGGTTTTTTGCCTTTTTTTTCCATTCCCCTTCAGTTTTTTCCCTTTGTTTTTTTAAAAATTTGGGCTTTAGTCTTAAAAGTTTGGGGTTAAACCCCCCCCTTTCCCCCCCTTAAATTTTGGGCCCATTTTATTCCCCTTTCCCCTTTTTATCTTTTAAAAAAACTTTAGATAATATGGTAGTTTTTTAGCCTTTTCACATAAAAAATAATAAAATTTTTGGGGAAAAGTAAGAGTTGTAAAGAAAAAATGGTGAAAAATGTAAATTAAAAATTTGTCAAAAAGTAGGGAAAAAATTTAAACAAAAAGACTGGAGTAGATTCCCCAAAAAAATATCGTTACTGTAAGACTTTTCAAAAAAATTTTAAAAATGAAAAAGAAATTTTTCAGGTAATTTTCCATGAGTAACTTTCTTGATAAGAACACTAAAATTTAGAAGCTTTTGAGAGAAATTAAAAAAAAAGCATTTCTGAAGCATTATGGGTCCTGAGCTAGGTGGCCCTTGACATACCTTCAATGAACAGACCTTTAAATGCCTGCGCAACAATTTTAAATTTTTGTTACTATGAGCATAAACTGAAGAAGATATTCTGAATTAAATCTTCAGTGCATTATTTTTCAAAATATGGAAACGTTTGTCTGCTCTGTAAAAAATAAGTGTGGCGCTAATTTTTCGACCCATAAAGGCCGGCTTAATCTGTCCACCTTGTTTATTTTTATAAAACTGTTTGTCTGTTTAATTTAGGTGTGGGGGGGGGGGGGGGGGAATATGGACATTTGAAAGTTAATTCATTTACTAAATCAAACAATTGCTGATTGTGGGCAGTGGATTTTTTTTATTTTTTTTTGAATTAATTTTTTATATTAAAAATATAAGTTTTAAAAAAATTTAAAATTTCATGAAAAAAAATATAAAAAACCAAATTTTGTTGGATTTTTTTTTTCCCAAAATTTTAAAGGTTTTTTTTAGATTATTTAAAAAAAAAATTTTTTTTCTACTGGGTTTTTAAAAACCCCTTTTTTAAATTTTTATTTTAAAAAAACAAAAAGAAATGCTAATTTCTTCCCTTTTCAATATCAATTTTTTCGCAAAAAAATTTTAACTTTAAATACCAAACCCCCCTGAAATTTAAAAAGCAATTTTAAAAATAAATTTGACAAATTATTGATTTTTCTTTTATTTTCAGAATCCAAATTTAAAATACTTTTGAGGATATGCCCTAACCCCAAAAAACATTTAAAAATGTTTAAAATGTTATTTTGTGGAAAAAAAGAGTTTAAAACCCTTTTGGGGTTTAAGCCCAAAGATTAGTTAATGGGAAAATTTAAAATCATTTCCCCCCATAATAATTTTTTTACAAAAAATGTTTCAAAAACTTAAAAAAAAAACAAGGCGAAATGACGTATTCCCTAAACCCTATTTTCCCCCTTTAAAAGACGTCATTTGAAAGCGGTTTTTTTCATAAAGTTTGGCCCAAAATGATTGGTTTTTTTGCACCCCAAATTTTATTGGGACCCCCAAAGTCCGAGAAATTTCCGGCATGGGTAAAACTCACGGAAACGCCAGTTTTCTATGCAAGAAAAATTTCAACTTGTTTCAAAGCAAGATGTCAATGAAATATGAAAATATTTGAGGTGGTACACAAACTTTAACATAAAGTTTAAGTCACACACAAACTTTAACATAAAGTTTAAGTCGAAAAAGGGGCATAATTCTGTTGAAATGCTTGATAGAGTTACCTCCTACTGTCCACAGGTTTGGGGGCGGGGGGCATGATGGTGAACAAGTGTGCAAAGTTTCAAAGCCATATGTCAATGGACTTTGAAAATATTTGAGGTGGTATGCAAACCTAAATTCTAAGTCAAAAAAGTGGCTTTTATTCTGTCAAAATAAAGTTACCTTCTCCTTTCAACAGGTTGGGGCATGATGATGAACAAGTGTGCCTAGTTACAAAACCATATGTCAAATATTTGAGGTGTTACAAAAACTTTAACATAAGTGGTTACCCCGATGCTGACGCTCAGGTGACTAGGATAGCTCTACTTCTCAAAAAGTTGAGTTTAAAAAACTATAAATTAGGTGTGGGTTTTGAATATTTATATACAAAATTGCAATAAATATTTTTTCTAAAGTTTGATATTTTGAAGATTTATTTCACTCATCTGGAGGCATGCCACTTTAAAGTTAAATTCTTTGATCTGGAACTGGCTCGGTCAGGTGCTAAAATATTTCAATAATAATGTCACAAAGTAGCACTTATTTTTTAAGTGATCTGTTTATCCAAGGATATTCCATTATTCATGATCCATTAAGATATAATTATATACTATTATTAGTAAAATTTATTGTATCAATATTTAAATGTACCAATAAAGGGCACAAGAATAGTGGAGCTTCAATATTTTTTTTCACTATTTTTCTTATGATTGTCAAAGATTAGGTAATACTTTGTGAACATTTAATAATCTTGATGTCACATGCAAAAGGAATGTGTAAAATTTTGAATTAGCTTTTAGATTTTTTTTTAGCTTAGCTCTGTGAATATTTGGCTGTTTTAAGCCCCAAGACCATTGGGTATTCATAAAAAAAACAACTTGTAAACAACAACAACAACAACATTTATTAAGCATTAAACACCTGAAAGGTGCATATAGCAAATATTTACAATCATATACTGATGTGAACTTGAAATGAAGCTAAAACACTTGGTTCCCATCTAGATGCTTTCCAGCTCATTGAATATTTTCTAAAATGAGGTTCCTTTTTAAGCTCTGAGAAAATTTGAAAAAAAAAAAAAAAAAATCTTTAAGCTTATAATTATATTTTGCAGATTATAAAGGAGGTCTTGTTACATTGTTTATAAAATTACTTATCTGAAAAGTTTTAACTAGAACATAATGTCATCCAAGCTACCTTCAAGTACTAAAGTTGGTGAAAGTAAAATGTTTGTTGACATCTCTTGCAAGTGCTGACACTACCATGCATGTATGGTTAATTTGTATGTCCATTAACTTCTTATACCTATCATATTCTTTTTGTCAATGATTATTGGACTATGATAAATGATTTAATATATGAGCCGCGTCACAACAAAACCAACATAATGGGTTTGCGACCAGCATGGATCCAGACCAGTCTGCGCATCCGTGCAGTCTGATCAGGATCCATGCTGTTCGCTATCAGTTTCTCTACTTGTAATAGAGTTGGTAAGTGAACAGTATCGATCCTGATCCATCTGCGCGGATGAACAGGCTGGTCTGGATCCATGCTGGTCGCAAAAGCATTATGTTGGTTTTGTCATGGTGCGGCTCATATATTGTTACAGTCTAGGGTGTGAGATAAAAACCTGGGGCAGTGTGGTCTCTCAGTAGAGGTATATTCAGGAAGTCTGTCAAGGGAGTTGGTTGTTTTAATAAGGTTCACTCATACAGCAATTGGTATACTATTACTCCCTTCTGAATATCATATACAGCAATTGGTATTCTATCACACTGGCCATAGCTTTCGCAGAAGCGGTGGGTCTACTGCAGCGACGGTGGAGTATTCGTCGCAGAAGCGGTGGATAAAATATGGCCGTTTGCTGTTGTCGGTAAGTATATGACAGAATTTTGTTTTATGTATTAATGTTTTACTGGAAACACTCAGTGAGACTGGAGCCCACATATGTACTCTTTCAACCTATTACACGGACACGGTGCAATTCATTGCCGTTTACGCAAACACTTCTGTACAGTTTGATGAGGGGACGCCACTTTTGCCTAATTTTGGTTAAAACACATACAAATGTGTGCAAAACGACCCCATCATGCATCGGCATCACATTCGATCAATGATACTTTCACAAATTAACCATGATTTGAAAAATTGGGAAATTATTATTGCCTGTTTATAAAATAAATGACAAAAAATGTTTTCGTCGCAGACGGCGGTGGATTCGATTGCAACGCAGTGCGGTGGACCCGATACCATTTTTGTATATTTTAAAGAATTTAACTTGACGTAAGGCACTTTTTAATTGAGTGCAGCCATTTTCTTACTTTGACATCTGAGAAACGTGTTTATTTGATGTTTAAAACGATATTTTATTATATATATATTCTCGTACAAATATATGTCCGAGGTCCGCTTTCATTTTCCTTCCATTGAAAATTACTTCAGCCATAATTATCATAGAATAATCCACGTTCAACAATTTATTGCGGGTTATTACTAAGTATCAAGTATATTTGATTGTGAATGCACCATTCCAGTTGAAAAGCGCAGGAAAGTAAGAACATATAATATATATAATGCCCTTTATCATATTTGTATTTCCAAGTTCATATTAGGGTTCATGCATTTGACAACCCGGACCGTAGAGGAAACGGCGGAAACTAAGAGGCATAATATTATATGTTAATTTTCACTTTTGATAACATTTGTATACCAGTATATTATCATTTAATGAGTGAACACACGTCTTTTGTTGTTTAAGGTTGATCTCACATATTTCAATGTTGAATGTATAATAATGAAATCAACTTATGTAGTTATTTATTCTCTTATTGATGTATTTTATTTTATAAATTGTTTTGTACATTGTTGAGGCTCACAGGGAAGACTGGGCTTGCCCAACTGTGTTGCCTCATTAAATAAAGTCGTTACTTACTTACTTACTTACTTACTTACTATAATATTTGACTTTGATGCACCACCGAAAGGAAATATAGCGATGTGCAGGGAATTCCGAATCCAGCCAAAATATCACATGTGTCAGAAATTTACATGTTACACGTGATCACGTGTTATACCGTATAACCAATGCAGATTTCTGACTTATTAAAAGCGGCATGGCAGGTATATACATATATATGCATATATTTTTGCATTACGGCATATGAGTTATAAAAACATAAAGTTAACACATATTCATGGCATTTTTGTTAGAGAAAAATGAGATAATTTCATAAATCGACGGCAGCCATGTATTTAAAAAGTACATTGTATGTATATAAACGTCACGATTATCCAATGAAAAGTGACGTAACAAATGTGCAGTATTATAAACACATACACACAAAATTAAGGAGGTTCAATATAATCATATTCTTTAAATTAAGCATGATGCTAGAATATGATAACATAAACATTTAGAGCGGAAAAAAACTTAGGGGTCACCGATCTCATTTCCTGTACATGAATTTGATTTTTTCCTTAATTGTGGTTATTTCAAGGTCATATAACTTAAATGTAATTCTGAAAAATCTTTTTTCTCCCGCTTATTAAGTTCTTTACTATATTTGTGTACATTTTTAAAGAAAGACTTAATTCCATAAAATACTTCTATTACCTTTTTTTTATTGCATTTCATACTTTAAAATTCTTTAAACATATACCATATCTGAAACCATTTTTTTATATATGTCCCAATTTAAGAAAAAGAAGAAAAAACGCGTAGGTCTTTACTAAAAAGTAATAGAGAAAAAACTTTTCCTGAAATAACTCTTACGCTGTTAACATAAAATTTATTTATATTAGTGTTCTCACTATATGGTAATATAACACAGTGACATTAAAACTGAGGTTGTTTTTCGTATTCAAGAAGCATGTTCTGTTTATCTTTACGAGTATCTTTTATATGTCTGTATGACAAAAATGAACTTACGGACTTTTTAAGTCCAAGGTTGAACGTAGATTATTCAATGATAATTATGGCTGAAGTAATTTTCATTGGCAGGAAAATGAAAGCGGACCTCGGACATATACTTGTACGAACGTATATATAATAATTAATATCGTTTTAAACATCAAATAAGCACGTTTCTCAGATGTCAAAGTAAGAAAAGGGCTGCACTCAATTGAAAAATGCCTTACGTCAAGTTAAATTCTTAAAATATACAAAAATGGTATCGGGCCCACCGCACTGCGTTGCAATCGAATCCACCGCCGTCTGCGACGAAAACATTTTTTGTCATTTATTTTATAAACAGGCAATAATAATTTCCAAATTTTCCAAATTATGGTTAACTTGTGAAAGTATCATTGATTGGATGTGATGCCGATGCATTATGGGGTCGTTTTGCACACATTTGTATGTGTTTTAACCAAAATTAGGCAAAAGTGGCGTCCCCTCATCAAACTGTACAGAAGTATTTGCATAAACGGCAATGAATTGCACCGTGTCCTTGTAATAGGTTGAAAGAGTACATATGTGGGCTCCAGTCTCACTGAGTGTTTCCAGTAAAACATTAAAACATAAAACAAAATTCAGTCATATACTTACCGAAAACAACAAACGGCCATATTTTATCCACCGCTTCTGCGACGAATACTCCACCGTCGCTGCGGTAGACCCACCGCTTCTGCGAAAGCTATGGCCAGTGTGTCTATTACTCCCTTCTGAATATCATATTTTTTATGTTAATTCTATCTATAATATAATTTTGTTTGATTCTGGTGTTGGAATTTAAATAATTTTGTCTTTAGTTTGTTTATTTCCTTCCATTAAGTATAAATTTTATATAAATGATAATATATGCATAAAGTTGTAAATAAACATTCATCTATTATACCTGGTATTTTCTGTCATTCATAAAAATTTTCCTTAGCAGATACATGTATATTGTAATGTTGTTATTAGTACAGAAGTGGTAAGCCTTTGGCCATGACAGCCTGCACATCCATGCAGCCAAGGCTGACACCAGCTGTAAATTTTCATCCTGATAAACCCAAAACTGATATTGGACAGTTCCAAAAATGGATGGTGGACAAGTCCAATTAATGAATTTGGCATGTTTAGCATGTGAAAAGGTTAATGCAGAAAGACCATTATGATGTAAAACAGTAACAGAAGAAGTATGCGGACAGTTTAACTGTCTAAATACGGGTAAAACCACAGGGTTTGCTTGATTAATAGTAACAGGACATTATTGAAGTATGATTAATATTAATCATTAATCCTTTATAATGAGATTAATGAAGTAATGTCTATAAAAGTCAACAGATAAATAGGATTAATTAAAGATTAATTAGAGATTAATTAGAGATTAATTATGTCTTACTTGAACTGGTCTGGTATTAAAACTTGTAATGCATTATATTTGACAACTTGTTCAAAAAATGTTATTTTTAGGAATTAAGTGTTATATTTGAAAGGTATTAAACCTTTAGTTGTTCTTACAGATTAAAGCATATAAAGCTGGTTTCATGAAAATGTAAATTCCATTAATGGGTATGAATGAACTTCATACTTGCAATGTAAAGAGTTTAATCAAAATTCTTTCAATATGCCACATATTTTATCAAAATACAAATGTACTGTCATTAGATTCCGTAACTTTTTCCTGGTAATAAGGAGAGGCAAAATCATTAAGACAAACTCACTATGTTTAGTGTTGGAAATTATCTTTTGTGAACAAACTTTATTACAAAACTATCAGAAATCAAAGAAAAAACATCTGAAAATTACAGTCAAACGTTATATTTTTGTTAAGCAGCCAATTTTAAGGATTTATAGATACTTTTAAATGTGTAAAAAAGGCTTCAAGATATGTGTTTATATGTAAATGACATATACACATTTCATTATCAAAGGAGCTAGTAAGTAGGGACTCCACTGAGGTTTTTTGACATGACGGGACTGGAGATAAAATTCCAAGATTAATATTCCATTTGATGTAGGTGTATACCAATAACTTGTGTGCCAAATTTCAGATCATTCACTCACTCTGTTGTTCCAGAACAATTATTCTAATGGTGAAAAAGAACCATTGCTTTACTGTGCACTTTTAACCCCAATTTTGATAAGAATAACACACACAAAATGTATTTTCAAATTATTTCTGACTATATTTCTGAATTATCTTTGTCATATCTTTCTGTTTAAATACCCCAGCTGATCTTTGTAAGAAATTAAAAATTTATGTTTTTAGGTTTTGGACCTATGTGGTGGTGTTGACCTTTAATAAAATGATTTACATTTTAAAGTTTTTTCCCCTCTTTGTAACTATAATGTCTATGCAGCATCAATAATTTAAGGACCAGGCAGGCATTCACACTTGTACTGTCTGTGAGACTACACCATAACTTTCAGCACATTTTTCGTATTTCATCATTAACATAATCCCTAAAACAGTTACTGACAGTTCATGATTCTATGTCATGCCAGTTGGATTGGTTTGAACATGAGAATAAACTAAGCTTATGGCAATTACCTGATGATGTTCTATTTGAGAGGAAGCCATTTATGCCGGACACACTTCGTAACCGTTCTTTATACATGACGGGAGAGATCGTCTCCTCGTCACTCGACACAAACACATCATCCTCCTCCTCCTCAGTCAGTGTATCTTCATCTATAACCTCCTTGAGAAGCTGCAGGACAACTCCATATCCTATATTAATGTGTAATAATATACGTAACTGATTCTTTTATGTTAATTAATACAATGTATGAGTCATTCTTATTAGCTTGTTTTCTCTCAAAATATGACTAAAATAAAAGAGGAAAAAAAATCATGAAGGCCTTTAAAATTATATCCAAGATTAAAAGGTTGAAGCAGTGTAGTTTGTGCAAAAGATATGAGAGAAGACTAGCTTAAGTGCTGGTAAGACACCAAGTTTGGTGATGATGAAGTTGAGAGGTTTACTCTGGTTTAGAATGGTTTTTACAAATCTAAAAATGGACCAGTAAAAACAAACTTTGCTAAAAAATAAGTTTCTCTCTTGTCATAGTACACATCAGATATGATATCACTGGTTTCCTTGCAGTTTCTCAGGCCCCATTTAATTACATTTTTTTAAATAAAATAAGAGCCTGTCAACAGATATGTACAAAACTTTGTTAGAACAGTTACGCCAACATAACCATCTTCTGAAGTTGCTCAAGATTTACATTTTTATCGGAATATGGGCCAGAAATGTAACACCTTTTCTCACTTTTAAACCAAATTTCATAGCAGTATTTCAGACCTTTTTCATTTTGAATATAAATCAGTACCAATAAGCCATGTTAAGGTGATTTTACAATGGCATCTACTTCCATAATTGTATCCATTAATCATTAATGCATGTTTTTTTCCTGTTAATTTACATCTGCATGTGCAGTTTTATGCAAGAATGCAAGTCTGCGCATCCATGCAGTTTGACCAGGATTTATACTGTTGGCAGCTCAATTTTTGTATTTTGATATTGAAATCCCTTGCACTTTGAATGGACTGTTTGAAATTCAAAGCTGGACAGATCCATTATAGAAATATAGCAGGTTAAGGATTAAACTTGATAGAAGATTTCATACAATATATACATATCATATACCCCGTATTTAAAGATATTTAGTTTTTTTGCCTTGTGTATAAATCAACTGATATATGCTTGTATTGTTAATGTGTTATAATGTCACAAATATTGATAACAAATAAGTTGTTTGTCAGAAATTGTCAAATTTCTATTAAACTGCTATAAATTACTATAAAAGGTTGTAATACACTAAATTTCTTAATGTTGATATTGTTGAAGCTAAACTAGTTTTTTTGGACAGCTTTATATCTAGAAAGTTTAGAAACAGAAACTGTCTACAAGAGGCATCAATAATTTACTGATTTGTCTAAAGTTGATAAAAACATCTTGTTTTCTTCTGCAACATAAAATTATTGAAAATTTTTATTCAGTGAACTTGTCTACAATGCACTGGGTTTTTTTTTTCTTGTTTTTTTTCTGTCATTTATTTCTTCATGGATTTAAAGCAGCATGCCTCCAGATCCATGCTAATTTTCACAAAAGATTTGAAAATGTATTTAAAAGTAAAATACTGTGATGTGAACAAACCTTGTGAAAACTCCTTCAAGCTAACAGACAAAAATTGCTGGTCAGTGTTGTCAACTTTGCTAATTTTTCTCAACTCTGTGTCATGAAACAGAACCATTTTATCATATTCTATCCTCTTTTCTAACACATGGATGAATTTCTTTAAATACTGGTTTGATATTGCAGGTTCCACCAGGTTGAACAAAGTTCGGTTTTTGATAATTCGCTCCTGAACGTCATCCCTTCTAATTTGCATCAGACGATGATGACTTGATGATGACGGCGCGGGACCCCATATCACTGAGCTACCCGTGGGATGTTTTGCTGACAAATTTAACTCTTCAAGTTTCTGTAGTGCTGCACGATAGTTGTGAACAACTTTCTCTACTTCAATCTTAAACGCATCATGTAAATTCATCAAAGTGCTTTCTGAAGATTCCACCAACCCATGACGACCTAGATGTCTTAGGCACTTATCAAGTTCTCTTTTCCTCATGCGAACAAACCGTCTTATATTTGGCTCCACCCATGTTATTACACGCAAAATACTCCTGCAGGATGGGTATACACTGTTTGAATTCTTTTCATGTTTATTATTCAAACCAGACTGTTTAGCAAAAAGGGCCACAAGCTTTTGTAAAAATTGATCAATTTGAAGCTCCTCTTTTGGAAAATCGGCAGGGTTTTCCGTTGTTTCGTACAATTTAACATACAATGCTTCAAGAATGTTAAGACTTTGAGGCAGAGAGTCATGCAGTACATCTAGTGGTACTTCATGTAAAATGTTGCTCAAAGTTACACAGTTTAACCTTCGAATCAGGGACGCACATTCATTGTATTTCTTTGTTTCAAACAAAAGCGCCACCTTTCTAAGAGCAAAAGAATCAGTTATATCGGCAGCATCAATTGTTAATGAGTCATCCACAAAAGACTCCGCCCATCTTACATTTCGCCATATCTTATGAACTGGTTGGCGGGGAACTCTCTCCGGCTTTATTCTATCCATTTTGCTTCCCAAACTATTCTGGAAAAGAAAGAAGAAATTGTTTTAAATCTTAATCAAATTTCTGTATCAAGTATCAGTAGAATTTTTAATTTTGACATTAGTTTTTTTGCACTAAATTTGACAATAATCATTTAACTAGGTTTGTATAAGTTCTTTATAGTCACTTTCACGAAAACCAAATACTTACAATTACTAATTGCTGAGAAACTTACATAGTAAGAATGCGTATCTTCAGTATTATGAGCAAAATACCACATATTATAAACCTTTCTTTTCTTTTCTTATCTTACATTTATTATAAGAAAGCATTGCCATTTGCCAAGCAATTATTTCCACAATTTAATATTTTTATTTTACATTCTGTTTAAGGCTGCAAATGAGCCAAAATATTTCAAGAAAATCAAACTAATGTTTGAAAAGTACTCACAGAGATTTTAAGAAAAGTACAAAGGTTCAAGATAAAAGTATTAATTTCCATGTAATGTGCAATTTATGACCGATTTTGCAGTATTTTTCACCATATTTCTACTGCATTACTAATGATGTCAGGGCTTTTTTTTGCATATATTAACCACTTTGGATTGTAAGTGCTGTTTGCAATGTGTACTACATTGTAATATGTTCACTTCACAAATCTTACTTTTTAATACATTTTCAAAATTTTCATTTACATTTTACATATTTTCTGTTAAAGCAAAAATAAAATATTCATCAAAGGCAGAAAATGCAAATTAATTTAAATCAGATAGACATTTTTATATGAAATGACAGAAAACTTACAAGTTAAAGAAAAAAAGTGCACCAAAACAAGTACGCTACAACAATGCATCAAACATTTTATGTTTTGATAGCATCAATATGTTTCAATAAATCATAAGTTTGTGATAAATAAACACAAAAAGCAACCTTATTATTTCCTCATCAGAGTCATAAAGCTTAATCTTACCCAAAAAATATATACTTAATTTACATGATATCAAACAAGTCTTAAGGAAAATAAAGATATATAATTATTTCATCAGATCAATCACTCTTAATTCCATTTTTTTTTAAGTTCAGATTTTGTACAATTCACATTGTTAATGTGTAAACAATTGTTGGGTGTCATTAATTTTACATTACATGTGATATTCTATCTGTGTGGCTTCATATATTACATTACATATAGAGGATATTGCATGAGTGTGGGTTTAATACTAAATTTATTAAACAAGTTGAATAAAATCATATTATGCGAGCCTCTGGCAAGCATAATATTCTTTGTTCAACAAGTTTAATAAATTTAGAATTGAATCTACACAAATATAATATTCTATTTATCACATATTCATAATACAGAACAGAACAGAACAGACATTTTATTAGACTTATACATAAGTATATCATCTTAATACATAAACATCATAAATAACAGAACAGAACAGACATTTTATTAGACTTATACATTAGTATATCATCTTAATACATAAACATCATAAATAACAACGATATACAGTTAAAAAGAGTCATTAAACGCTAACATTAGTGCTCTCTAATGCTATGTTTGTATATAATGCAAAAAACGTCATGTAAAAGTGTTATTACACTAGTGTAATATCATTTTTGTATTTTCTGATCGCAGATCAGTAAATACATAGCTAACATCCACGGTCTAACACAAAATTTCCTAACAGACCTAACAACGCAAATTAGTTCTCACTCAAAACTGCTTAAAAACCAGCAATTGAAAAGAAAGAACAATTTTTTGTTACAAGTGTCCAACAAATTACTACACATTCAAACTTTAAAAGTAGCGTTGGCTTATAGAATTGTCAATAAATGCACACTCACAAATTACGCGGATGAATATGATTTTAATCAATGAAAATGCTATTTTTAGCGATGTCGATTACCGAATACTACACAAATAAATCTGACAGCCGAGTAGTTGAATATATAGTTTCTACATGTTGGACTGTTTGGGCGAGAAGATTTTTGCTAAATTATCTACTTCAATTTTAAACAACAGGTTTACCCTGAACAAAATACCTCGAAATTACCCTAACCCGAAATGCAATGGAAATTCTAAATTTAGAATGACTTGATTTTATTCAGCAACCCGAAATGCAATGGAAATTCTAAATTTAGAATGACTTGATTTTATTCAGCTATTGATTTTCAAACTTCTCCGTGGTGCAGGGGTAACGCGCTCGTTTAGTGTGTGAGAAGTCTGGAGTTCAAATCCCAGTCGAGTCAACATTTTTTATAAATTCTTTTTTTAGTGTCTTTGTTAAGGAAATAGCCACGATATGCAAGGATAAAGTGTGGCTATCATAAAAAATGAACATAAATGATTTTTTGATGCAACTATAGTTCTGCAAAATTCCGTATGTATTAAACTCTGGTGCCCTGCAAGATGAATTATAGTACATAAAAATAAACTTATACAGGAAAACACATACAGATATACAGTACGATTAAGATTGCAAAGATCAGTAAATACCACAGAGCTTGCAGCCTTTTGATTATTACATGGCTTTATTACACTCGTGCATCGTAGTTTATGTACATATAAAGTCAAATTATATATGTGTAGCTTCATTTATTACATTACATTACAGGTGTAATTCTACCTGTGTGGCTTCATATATTACAAATGTGTGGCTAATGTTCTATGAGTTGCTTCATTTTTACATTACATGTGTAATTCTAAATGTGTTGCTTCATTATTACATTACATGTGTGAGTCTATATGTGTTGCTTCATTATGACATTACATGTGTGAGTCTATATGTGTTGCTTCATTATGACATTACATGTGTGAGTCTATATGTGTTGCTTCATTTTTACATTACATGTGTAATTCTAAATGTGTTGCTTCATTATTACATTACATGTGTAATTCTATATGTGTTGCTTCATTTATGACATTACATATGTAATTCTATATTAGTGGCTTCATTATTACATTACATGTGTAATTCTATATGCGTTGCTTCATTTATGACAAATTTACATGTGTAATTCTAAATGTGTTGCTTCATTTATGACATTACATGTGTAATTCTGTATGTGTGGCTTCATTATTACATTACATGTGTAATTCTGTATGTGTGACTTCATTATTACATTACATATGTAATTCTATTTTAGTGGCTTCATTATTACATTACATGTGTAATTCTAAATGTGTTGCTTCATTTATGACATTACATGTGTAATTCTGTATGTGTTGCTTCATTTATGACATTACATGTGTAATTCTGTATGTGTGGCTTCATTATTACATTACATGTGTAATTCTATATGTGTGGCTTCATTATTACATTACATGTGTAATTCTAAATGTGTTGCTTCATTATGACATTACATGTGTAATTCTATATGTGTTGCCTCATTATGACATTACATGTGTGATTCTATATGTGTTGCTTCATTATGAACATTACATGTGTAATTTCTATATGTGTTTACTTCATTATGACATTACATGTGTGAGTCTATATGTGTTGCTTCATTATGACATTACATGTGTAATTCTATATGTGTTGTTTCATTATGACATTACATGTGTGAGTCTATATGTGTTGCTTCATTATGACATTACATGTGTGAGTCTATATGTGTTGCTTCATTATGACATTACATGTGTAATTCTATATGTGTTGCTTCTTCATTATGACATTACATGTGTGATTCTATATGTGTTGCTTCTTCATTATAACATTACATGTGTAATTCTATAAGTGTTGCTTCATTATGACATTACATGTGTAATTCTATATGTGTTGCTTCTTCATTATAACATTACATGTGTGAGTCTATATGTGTTGCTTCATTATGACATTACATGTGTGAGTCTATGTGTGTTGCTTCATTATGACATTACATGTGTGAGTCTATATGTGTTGCTTCATTATGACATTACATGTGTGAGTCTATATGTGTTGCTTCATTATGACATTACATGTGTAATTCTATATGTGTTGCTTCATTATGACATTACATGTGTGAGTCTATATGTGTGGCTTCATTATGACATTACATGTGTGAGTCTATATGTGTTGCTTCATTATGACATTACATGTGTAATTCTATATGTGTTGCTTCATTATGACATTACATGTGTGAGTCTATATGTGTTGCTTCATTATGACATTACATGTGTGAGTCTATATGTGTTGCTTCATTATGACATTACATGTGTAATTCTATATGTGTTGCTTCTTCATTATGACATTACATGTGTGATTCTATATGTGTTGCTTCTTCATTATAACATTACATGTGTAATTCTATAAGTGTTGCTTCATTATGACATTACATGTGTAATTCTATAATGTGTTGCTTCTTCATTATAACATTACATGTGTGAGTCTATATGTGTTGCTTCATTATGACATTACATGTGTGAGTCTATGTGTGTTGCTTCATTATGACATTACATGTGTGAGTCTATATGTGTTGCTTCATTATGACATTACATGTGTGAGTCTATATGTGTTGCTTTCATTATGACATTACATGTGTAATTCTATATGTGTTGCTTCATTATGACATTACATGTGTGAGTCTATATGTGTGGCTTCATTATGACATTACATGTGTAATTCTATAAGTGTTGCTTCATTATGACATTACATGTGTAATTCTATATGTGTTGCTTCATTTATGACATTACATGTGTAAGTCTATATGTGTTGCTTCATTTATGACATTACATGTGTAAGTCTATATGTGTTGCTTCATTTATTACATTACATGTGTAATTTTATATGTGTTGCTTCATTATGACATTACATGTGTAATTCTATATGTGTTGCTTCATTATGACATTACATGTGTGAGTCTATATGTGTGGCTTCATTATGACATTACATGTGTAATTCTATAAGTGTTGCTTCATTATGACATTACATGTGTAATTCTATATGTGTTGCTTCATTTATGACATTACATGTGTGTAAGTCTATATGTGTTGCTTCATTTATGACATTACATGGTGTAATTTTATATGTGTTTGCTTCATTTATGACATTACATGTGTAAGTCTATATGTGTTGCTTTCATTTATGACATTACATGTGTAATTTTATATGTGTTGCTTCATTATGACATTACATGTGTAATTCAATATGTGTTGCTTCATTTATGACATTACATGTGTAAGTCTATATGTGTTGCTTCATTCATTACATTACATGTGTAATTTTATATGTGTTGCTTCATTATGACATTACATGTGTAATTCTTTATGTGTTGCTTCATTATGACATTACATGTGTGAGTCTATATGTGTGGCTTCATTATGACATTACATGTGTAATTCTATAAGTGTTGCTTCATTATGACATTACATGTGTAATTCTATATGTGTTGCTTCATTTATGACATTACATGTGTAAGTCTATATGTGTTGCTTCATTTATGACATTACATGTGTAATTCTATATGTGTTGCTTCATTTATGACATTACTTGTGTAAGTCTATATGTGTTGCTTCATTTATGACATTACATGTGTAATTTTATATGTGTTGCTTCATTATGACATTACATGTGTAATTCAATATGTGTTGCTTCATTTATGACATTACATGTGTAAGTCTATATGTGTTGCTTCATTTATTACATTACATGTGTAATTTTATATGTGTTGCTTCATTATGACATTACATGTGTAATTCTATATGTGTTGCTTCATTATGACATTACATGTGTGAGTCTATATGTGTTGCTTCATTATGACGTTACATGTGTGAGTCTATATGTGTTGCTTCATTTATTACATTACATGTGTAATTTTATATGTGTGTTGTTTCATTTGTTCTGTTTGATGAAAATTAAAACTGCTTAATTAGTGTTCTGCTTTAAATTTGGAACTCTCTATTGTCATTGATTATCAAAAATTAATGAAATTTTCCAGTCAATTTAAGTGTATGGAGCAAAAGTATACATGTAATCTGTATGTGTAGTGAAGTTGACCTTATTTAGTGAATGTAGAAAATAATCATCATTATCTAAAGAGATTTCAGTATCAATACAAGAATTAAAATTCAGTAGCCAACAGTGTCAGGTATACTGAGAGACTGTGCTGAATGGACCCAACCAACAACTCATTATAACTGTTCCAGTTATTTGGTACCTCAATGGCCAAGAGGCTAAGGTCTTTGACTTTGTATCACTTGCACCTCACGGCTGGGGATTTGAATCTGGCCAGTGACACATGAGGAAGCTATCCAGGTGGTTGGGAATAGAAAGTTCTTGTCAGGTGCCTTCTTGTGTTTGAAGTTACTAGTGAAGAAGCATCTAAGGTCTTCATATATTAGTTAAATATAACCAAAGATCTATTTATATAAGTAACATATAACCTAAGGTATTCTTATATAACTTAACATATAATCTAAGGTAGTCTTATATAAGTAACATATAACCTTTTATTACCCTTCCAGATTTTTTCCGCCTTTTTGATTGGTTATTGATCACCCGAAAGAAATTGATATTACCGAGCCAGACGGGTAATATACACACTAAATTTCCCCGTTGGGTACCCCACTTTGTAAACAACATGCGCAGAGGTGATGCGCGTACAGTTCGATTTTACGCGGTGTAAATTCCGATTTACAAGCACTTTTTAACTGTCAAATGATAAATGTTTACCAAAGTAAAGTAATGAAACATATTCTCATCAGTATTGAAAACAAATATGAATTTGTGAAAGCTTGATATAAGAATACCTTCTGTTATATGTTACTTATATAAGAATACCTTAGGTTATATGTTACTTATATAAGAAGACCTAAGATTATATGTTACTTATATAAGAATACCTTAGGTTATTTGTTACATATATAAGAATACCTTCTGTTATATGTTACTTATATAAGAATACCTTAGGTTATATGTTACTTATATAAGAATACCTTATGTTATATGTTACTTATATAAAAAGACCTAAGGTTATATGTTACATATATAAGAAGACCTTTGGTTATATTTTACTGATATATGAAAACCTTAGGTTATCTGTTAGGTATATAAGAAGACCTTAGGCTATATGTTACTTATATAAGAAGACCTTATATGTTATTTTGGTTTTGGAGTGATATATGTGGATATATTACCTGCTAAGATTTTATATCACCCGAGCCATTAGGCGAGGGTGATATTTTATCTTGGCAGGTAATATATCCACATATATCACTCCAAAACCAAAATAATAATTTTATTACCCTTCCCCTGCCGAGTTTAGACGATTTTTAAAAAAAACATTGTTGTTTCATATGAAACGTCGAAATAAGATTCCCTTTAGGGTACCCCTTCATCACAACATGACGTCACATAAATATATGACGTATATGTAACATATAACCTAAGGTATTCTTATATAAGTAACATATAACCTTAGGTCTTCTTATATAAGTAACATATAACCTAAGGTCTTCTTATATAAGTAACATATAACATAAGGTCTTTTTATATAAGTAACATATAACCTTAGGTCTTCTTATATAAGTAACATATAACATAAGTATTCTTATATAAGTAACATATAACATAAGGTATTCTTTTATAAGTTGCATATAACCTAAGGTCTTCTTATATAAGTTACATATAACATAACGTTTTCTTATATAAGTAACATATAACCTAAGGTCTTCTTATATAAGTAATATATAACATAAGGTATTCTTATATAAGTTACATATAACCTTAGGTCTTCTTATATAAGTAACATATAACATAAGGTATTCTTATATAAGTAACATATAACCTAAGTTTTTTTTTATATGAGTAACATATAACATAAGGTATTCTTATATTAGTAACATATAACCTTAGGTCTTCTTATATGAGTAACATATAACATTAGGTATTCTTATATAAGTAACATATAACCTTAGGTCTTCTTATATAAGTAACATATAACCTAAGGTCTTTTTATATAAGTAACATATATCAGAAGGTATTCTTATATAAGTTACATATAACCTAAGGTCTTCTTATATAAGTAACATATAACATAAGGTATTCTTATATAAGTAACATATAACATAAGGTATTCTTTTATAAGTTGCATATAACCTAAGGTCTTCTTATATAAGTTACATATAACATAAGGTTTTCTTATATAAGTAACATATAACCTAAGGTCTTCTTATGTAAGTAATATATAACATAAGGTATTCTTATATAAGTTACATATAACCTTAGGTCTTCTTATATAAGTAACATATAACATAAGGTATTCTTATATAACTAACATATAACCTAAGGTCTTTTTATATGAGTAACATATAACATAAGGTATTCTTATATAAGTAACATATAACCTTAGGTATTCTTACACCCAAGTGCTGCAAGTTGGCACCACATAATAGCATAGTTTTCCAAAATATCAATGGAAAATTAACTAAAATGGTATATGTAGATGATTAGATTCAGAGTCCCAGAGTGCTCCAAAATGCACCTGAAACATTCTAGGTAAAAAAAAAATTTCCAAGGGAGCATCATCAGCCCCTGCACCTTCCTAATTTGCCTCAGTCAAAAAACAGGTCTATTTTTAAACTCTCATTTTTACTAAACTTTTATTTCACTGTTTTAAATGATAACAATTTAATAGAGGATATTCAAAGTTTTTTTTCTATAAATATAGTATCTACAATGTATATATTTTCATCAAGTGGTATGAAAATAAAAATTTTATAAGTGGTGATAGCCACAAATGAAATATGATAATTTTCATATCACGAGTTGAAAATTAATCCTGTATTTATAGAAGAATCTAATAAATTTCTGTTTATTCCATACATTTTTATCTTTTTATACATTACAATTTGAAAGACTTTTACTTTAACATTGTGTATCCGCTGACCTTAGTAGAAAGTAGTCCGGACTTTAGTAGAAAGTAGTCCGGTAAGACACCAGTGAAAATACAGAAAATAACATTTTTTTTAGTGAAAATATTGAAAATTAAAACACAAATTTTACTTCATCAATATTTCTCAATATTTCATATGAAAGTAAATAATAAAGAGCAATATGAATTACAAAATAAAACATATTTAAATACTTACATGTTTTGTATCATTCTTTCTAGATTTGTTATTCAATAAATATTTTTCAAATCTCAAAAACACTTAAAAGATTACCCATTTATTCTTCTTTTTTATTTATAACTGCATTTATTGTCATCATAAAAATAAAAATACAAAATGTAACAATACATCTTTTGAACACCTACCTGTTTATAACATTTTTCTTTTATTTATTCTATTTAAGAGAATTTTCTTTAAACCTATCAATCCATTTTAGTTATTATGTCCTCTCTATTCAGATAATCTTTCTTATCTGTACTTAAAATCAGGGAAAGGTAGAAGAAAAGGAAAACAATGCTTCATAAACCATTGGAAATCAATAACCCCTCAACAATTGTAGAAATCCGCAATAAACATAATAAACAATTCTTTCATTTTCCATTTTTCAACGATTTGTGTGTTATATAATACTCTAGCAAACATTAAACATACATATTAACAGCTATTCAAGTTCATAAATTGCCCTGTACATAAGAGATAAAAGACATCGGGAATAACTATCCTAGGATTAGGAACCTCTTGAGTGTTCTTACTTTTCAATCAGAAATGAAGAAAAAAATTCAACAATGTAACACCAAATAAAATCTTGCACTTCAATGAGGCATGGTTTTCCTGATATCAGCCATGGTAGTTCCTGATGTCAGCCATGATTTTTCCTGATGTTAGCCATGATTTTTCCTGATGTTAGCCATGGTTTTTTCCTGATGCCAGCCTGATATGAGCCATGGTTTTAATTATTATCAATGTAGATGTTTTCCTTTTTCAATGTACTTGCAGATATTAGAAGTTTGTTTTATTCTAACATTAGTATTGTTTAAAGATAGAAACCTACTGGTTCTTGTGATGCCTATAATTACTATATAATCTGTTCTTTTCAAGAATATTGACAGCCAACAATTCCATCTGAATGACTTAAATCAGAAATAAAAAAACAAAAACCTGCCCTTGAGAAAAACTAATTTATCACTGAAAATGTGCTAGAAGTTTAACGTCCCTATAATACAAAAGATCAATCTACTATGAAGGTGGCTTTATAGAAAGTCTTAAGGTTGTAAATGTTTATAATACAGACTTATGAAATGAAAACTCCAAAATTTCAAACAATTATTTCGTGATAATTATCTTTAAAACTCAGAGTCTGCATTTTTCATGTAATTTTGTTATGATTAATGCTTCCCAGGGATCACACTTTTTCTAGATATTTATACTTCATTACAATTATCCCAATTTGAAAGAAAATTCTAATGTATTAAAAATAATAACAAAAATTTTACCTAAATAATAAACATTGCCTATATCTTGTTATATCCAAAATATCTTTCAATATATTTGTCCAATTATATTTCATATCCCCACGTTTCCACTTTACACTAGTATTGTAATCCTAATTTTAAACCGGAGCATTATGTATAGACATGCCCAATAATTCACTTCTGACCAAATGCACGGAACAAACAAAATCAATTAAAAACAAACATTGAGCGTAAAATAAAATAAAAATTTTCTTAATCTAAAATCAATTCTAAAGCTTTTCGATATTTATCTTTGTTTAACACGTAAATGTTAATTGATACTTATATAAATTTTATTTCACGATCTTTGTTATTTTCCCACGGCTCATGAATATTAATTTACATTGAAATGAGGAAAAGAGAAAATTAAATTATTGCATTAAAATTCGGCTAAGATTAGATAAAATAAATTGTGTAATTTATGGAAAAAAATGTAAACAAAGTATACATTCACCATGTTTTCTCTAACTTGCCTTCCTGTCAATATTCCAATCAGTTAAAAAAATTTCCAACAGTAATTGGTGAAATGTGAAGTTTTATTTTATCAAAACATAGCTTATATTAGGATATAAAGGAGCAAAATAGTTCATATATTTTTTTTAACAATAAACCAAATTTTCAATTCAGGGTAATTTAGGATTTCATATTATTTAAAAAATTTATATAATCTTCCGGATCAGTGAATTCGTTTTGTTAAAAAATGTTTTCAATATCTCAAGTCCTTGTAAAAATATTGTTAATATTTGCAAATTTTATGTGTTAATCTACATTTAATGACTAAACCATAAAAGATATTTTTATTACTCACTATATAAGAAAACACCGTTACAATAAATGGTAAGAAAAGAGGATTTTAAAATGTATTAAATTTTTCTAACCCAATGATTTTACCTATTTTCACAATTAAATTCCAACATTATTGTGTGCCTTAATACAAAATATAAACTTTTAAACTATAAAATCATTGCTTGAATTGTCTGTACTTTTAAGAGCAATACTGTTTTTAACCCCCTGCATTAATTTTTGTTACAGATTCCCTCATCTTTGAAATTCAAACAGTCTATTTAATATTGTCAGTATATAAAAATAAATAAATAAGTTAAATAAATAAAAACCAACAACTTACATTAAAGGGCCTGGTAAAAATGCATGGATGTGAAGGTTGTTTTATACCAGTGGATGAAGGCTGGCCTGGTTTTATACCATTAGGTGAATATACCAATAGGTGAGGGCTGACTTCATTTAATATCATTTCAGGATGGCTGACCTGGTTTTATACCAGTAGGTGATTTACCAGTAGACAAAGGCTGGTCTTTGTTGAAAAAAAGCACATAAGTTTGCGTAAAATAATTTTAGGATTTTGTTCCCTTTTTAATGGTCACCCTATCATGTATACCAAGTCAATAGCTTCGATAGTTTCTGACTAAATGGACCTTAAAGAAAAGGTTAACCAATGGGATGCCAACACCAATGTTGACATTTAAATCAACATGTTTTGTACTGGGTATATGATATGATAATATTTTGAATCATGATATGTGTGAAAACAAAAATTGTTTTTGGTAACATCGAAAGAATGCAGTGTTGCATGATATAATAAATTTCAAACATTAAAGGGACTTCACTTAGGTTTTTGAACATGACAGGGCTGGAAATAATTTTTCAAGATTATTGTTCCACTTGATGTAGGGCTAGACCAATAATTTGTATAAGAAATTTCAGATCATTTGCTTATTCCAATTTTAGGAATAATGATTTAAATTGTGAAAAATGGCCTAAAATTGAAAAATGCTGCAACGCTTTTCACCCAAATCGGGAATTAAAATTTCATTATCTTTCTGGGTATATTTACTTATAATGTATTGCAAATCTTTTTGTTTTAAGTGACCCAGCCAAACAATGTAAAAATTTCAAATTTTATGTTTTAGGATATTAGATCTTATAGGTGCTCCTTTAAGTCATACATTAAGTTTCATTTTAAAATAATGCTAAAAAATTATATAGTATGCATTTTTCTATACTTTAAAACTTGATTGAAAGAGACACATTTTTTTTTCATTTCAAATTGAGATAAATCATTTCAATGAAATTATATGGTTGTTAACTTCACTTCCATTAATTCAAATTAGATACTTCAATAGAATGCAAATGTTTTAAATTTTGTTAAAGTGTCATTTTCAGGCCAAAACTATCTTGTAGCCTGCATTTTCTACATTATTATTTTAAAATGTATGTTGATTTAATATGGATGTTTGATTTTAGCATTGCTGTTGACTTAATGATACACCTGCAGATTGTAACAGTTAAGAACACTGGTCTTGTCCTGCATCTAAATTGCTAAATAATTATGGCTATTTATTTAAATCACATTTCCAACCCCAAACCACTGTACATGTATTAAAATCTCAAAATTTCCTCAAATAATTGGTCAATTTTAAACAGCCATTGTACAAATTTAGAACAGTAACAATTAAAATACCTGTAAGTGTATTGAATTTGCTATCAATAGTAAAGGTTCTAAAATATGCACTGATAAGATAGCTGGAGTTAGCCTCCAAAAATAAATATATTAAAGAATAATTCTAATTAAAAAAAAAAAATCACAAAATGCAAATGTTTTAAATTTTGTAAAAGAGTCTTATGCACCTGCATATTTGTTAATATATTTCAATGCACATTGGTCAATATTTAATAAAGGGCAGTAAGAGAACGAGTGTAGAAATATATATTTAGCATTCAGTGACCTTGACCTAGAAGTCCAACACTGGTATCTTTCTGCAAAATTTGAAAGACATCAGTCCATAAATAAGGGTAAATGACCAAATGTGTAAAAAATATAATTTATCACTGCAGGTAACCTTGTTCTTGACTGAAGAGACCACTCACTGCAACAAAAATATCACCAAAAATACTAATACCTGCAAATATGAAAGACAACAGTCAATAATTACAGGCTGTGTTATCAAAAGTGTATAAATCTATTTGTAACCATGATGACAACCTTAATTATTAGTTATTTATCAAAAATTATAAAGGGAGATAATTCAAAATTATAGTAATGTAGAATGATTCTTACACTGGTCAATGAGATAAGGGAGATTATTAAACAATTAAGAAAGGAAGAGTTGTGTTTCTTGAACACTGCACTTCCTCCTACATGTCTCATTGTGTTATTAGTTTTAATTAAATTCCTTCATTTTTTATCAAAGTTCTTCTCCACAGAAGACTGTGACTGATGAACAGACAGATGGATGGACAAGGTGGGGACTACATGGGCCATTTAAACTAAGAAGTGAGGCTATCTAACTCAAAGCAAACAGTGCACTTCATACCTTAACAACCGATAAGGGACTGAGGGCCCTCTGTTCCTCTTTACAACAACAAAAAAAAAGATGATAAAAAAAAATGTCCCTTTACTCAATTTTAGTGTCATGATTTCTCTCTCTTTAGGTAGCAATTCAAATATTTTACCTTACTTATACAAAGTTTGCCACTAGTAATTCTAATCTTTCAAGTGTGAGTTATGATTAAATAGATTAATTATATTGTATAGGTAAGCTCTTTTCATAAGTGATTAAAAGCTTTTGCAACCAGATATAATGCCAGACCAGCCTACACGGCCATGCAGTATGACCAGATATAATGCCAGGTCAGCCTACACAGCCATGCAGTATGACCAGATATAATGCCAGGCTGGCCTACACAGCCATGCAGTATTACCAGATATAATACCAGGCCAGTCTACACAGCCATGCAGTATGACCAGATATAATGCCAGGCAGGCCTACACAGCCATGCAGTATTACCAGATATAATACCAGGTCAGCCTACACAGCCATGTAGTATGACCAGATATAATGCCAGGCTGGCCTACACAGCCATGCAGTATTACCAGATATAATACCAGGTCAGTCTACACAGCCATGCGGTATGACCAGATATAATGCCAGGCTGGCCTACACAGCCATGCAGTATTACCAGATATAATGCCAGGCCAGCCTACACAGCCATGCAGTATTACCAGATATAATGCCAGGCTGGCCTACACAGCCATGCAGTATGACCAGACATAATACCAGGCCAGCCTACACAGCCATGCAGTATGACCAGATATAATGCCAGGCTGGCCTACACACCCATGCAGTATTACCAGATATAATACCAGGCCAGTCTACACAGCCATGCAGTAGCATTAGATATAATGCCAGGTCAGCCTACACAGCCATGCAGTATGACCAGATATAATGCCAGGCCAGCCTACACAGCCATGTAGTATGACCAGATATAACGCCAGGCCAGCCTACACAGCCATGCAGTACCTACACTGCCATGCAGTATGGCCAGATATAATCCCAGGCCAGCCTACATAGCCATGCAGTATGACCAGATATAATGCCAGGCCAGCCTACACAGCCATGCAGTATGACCAGATATAATGCCAGGCCAGCCTACACAGCCATTCAGTATGGCCAGATAGTATCCCAGGCCAGCTACACAGCCATGCAGTATGGCCGGATAAAATGCCAGGCCAGCCTACACAGCCATGTAGTATGACCAGATATAATGCCAGGCCAGCCTACACAGCCATGCAGTATGACCAGATATAATGCCAGGCCAGCCTACACAGCCATGCAGTATGGCCAGATATAAGCCCAGGCAAGCTACACAGCCATGCAGTATGTCTGGATGAAATGCCAGGCCAGCCTACACAGCCATGCAGTATGACCAGATATAATGCCAGGTCAGCCTACACAGCCATTCAGTATGACCTGAGGCTATACACAGTAGACAGATTAACTTTCAATCATCATCAAGATATCCCCAAAATTGTTAAGATATCCCCAAAATTGATAATCAACAGTTCCAAATACATGTATGAAAGCTGAACAAATACATTTTAAGGCCCATTATGCCTTTAAGAAATGCTGTCATTTTTATTTCTGAAATCCTGTTTATTTTTGGTATTTTTTTACAGTTTCCAAAAACATACTCATTTGCTATATACCTGATCCATCTTTTTCATTTTTAGCTCTGATTGCAATTGGTATTATTATAGTGAATGAGTATTTTGTATGGAAGTCAAACTAATACTTTTGTTTACAATTTGCTACCTTTCAACACATAACTGCATGTTCAGCGCTACTTTTTTCAGTCGTAAATCATCTTATTCTTTAAGGATGTTTTTCGGGAGTTTTCATTATAGACGTATAGGCAAAATTAAAACTGTTCTATAGAATTTGTTTAAACTTTGCATGTTGTTAGAATATGATAATAGAAACATTTTAAACGGAAAAAAATTAGGGTCACTGTTGTCGTTTTGAGTTATCTGCCCCTGAATCAGAATTTTCTACTAATATTTGAGGTCATTTAAAGGGCAGGTAACTTATACATACATAAATGAACTCTTGTTTTTACTTCTGGATATTGTTTTTCTTTTTATTGTTGAATACAATACATAATTACATGCAGTTCCTTATATCGTTTGTGTTTATTTTTTTTTCAATGAAAATAAAGTTGCATTAATTTGATAAAAAATATGCCAATTTTTAACAAAATATGCAGAGGTTAAGAGAAGAAGTGGGAATAAAACTATCCACTCTAAATTTGTTCTTGAAATTTTGCATGTTGACTAAGAAGAAGGTAAGCTTTATGAAAATAAGAAGAAAAAAATGTATTGTTTTGCTTCATTATAAAATATCTGCCCTTGAATTTATCGAAAAAGTCCAATTCAAGGGCAGACAGCTAAAAAATGAGAACAGTGACCCCAATTGTTTCTGTTATCATATTCTTATAACATGCCAAGTTTAAAGAAATTCTATTGAACAGTTTTAATTTTGCCTATATGTGTGTATGAAAACTCCTGAAAACGTCTTTAAATCCATTATTCAAACATTATTAAACACATGTTTGACATTTCTAAACAAGATTAAAACAAAAATGGATTTTATGAGGCATAATGGGCCTTTAAGAAATTCAGAATGTGAAGGATTAAAATATAATTTTCATGTAAATCAACACAGATATTTCTTTAAAACTTACAAATTTTACTGCACATACATGAACATGTTCACATTATCCAACATATTCAAGATATTCCATGCTCATTTAATTGGAAAAGAATTCCAAATCCATATTCTTGTATGAAAACAATTTTGTTGTATACAACCAAGGTTATACATTATATGTTATTTTCTATGTAACAGGAACTTTATAACTTGTATTGAAATGGTAGTATATTTGCTAGATTATTATATGAATCATCTGTGCATTAAATTACAAATCTACAAATTACTGAAATACTTTACAAACTGTATAAAATAATTTAACACTTAAGATGTTTATTAGTTTGACTCTGTGTGTTTGTGTTTTATATAAACAGAGCAAATGCATTCCTTGAAAAAATTATTTTTTTCAATTCTTTTTGAAAAAAAAATGACAAAGAGAAACTAAAACCCTAAACCTGCTCAAGCCAAAAGTAACTGCCTTTGCCACCAGAACAGAGCCAGGTTTAGGACCTAAAACTGGAGTAAAGGATAACAAGCTTTCTTGCTGGTCATAAACCTATGTGCACATATCTTATTAGGCATATAGTTGCCACAGGAGGACAACATAGGTCCATTACATGGAGCAGATTTGTGGCCAAGTGCTCAAATACTGGACTAGAAATTCAGGGGTCACAGGCTTAATCCCCTACTCCACCACTAACAATACCACATAAATATTAAATGGTCTTTCTAAGGCAGAGTCCCATGTATGTCACCTCCTGCTTGGGGTCAACATCTGTATACATGTACTACCCCAAAAATTACAACTACATGTATCTCTTCATGGGCAGGCAAAATGTGACAGTAAATAAATAAACCAAAAGAAACAAGAAATACTGCTTAATGCAATATATGCTCCCTGATTAACTTCATATTTAACAATGTACATGTATTTCAATGCACATCAGTCAATTAATAAAGGTTTTATAAACAAAAAAGTAAAAATATATTTTTAGCACCAGTGACCTTGACCTTAGACAAAATGACCACTTACTCAAGACTACCCAAGATGATGATGTATCTTCCAAATAAGAAAGACATCAGTCAATGAATTAAAATAAATCCTGTATTTATAGAAAAAACTTAAATATCCTCTATTTACCAGTTAGTAAATTCATTAAATATCTAACCTTTCATTACTATATTTTACTTTTTTTGAAATTTAGAATAAAAGATAAAAAAAATGAATAAACTTACTGATTATTACTGTCCAAATCCAACAGATAATACATTGAATGTAAAAAATAAGCATTAAGTAACATTAAGAAAAAAATTGGAAAAATTTATAGAATTTTAAGCGGATAGAGCCCATTGTGTTTAAACGTTCGCTTTCAGGTCGCTAATTTTTAAACACAACAATATACCATTGATTGGATGTATGAAAATTGTTATCATTTACAAGATCTTACAAACTAAATAATAAAATCTTTACACTACGAAATGAACATTTCTAAAGCATATTTATTTTTACTTTTTGGTCTGACAAATATACTGTTCCTTTTTTATTATACCTTTTTATGTTAAAATAGTTAGTGTATAGCATGCTCTAATGGTATTGTCCACAGATTGTACATAAGTAAACAAGAAAATTAAATTAAAAATGGTTTAAAATTGCTTTACAGGTGTAAAAAAAACGTCAGTTTGATTTTTTTTTCAAGCTTTGATATATCTATTGATATATGAAATATTAATTAATCAAACTTGTTGATGTGTCAAATTGCAATGCGTAATAAGAATGATAATTTTACTTAAATTGCTTTGAAAGATTAGTAAAAAGATCATAAACATTTAATAATTAATAATTCTTAGTAATGAACTATTTTTTTTTATTGTACATTGTTACTAGATATAACTTAAAATTACTTGACTGTAACTCTGAATGATGGGAGAAAATAAAGGGACAAAATAGAACATGACCATAGCTCTTGACAATTGAAAGAAGTTCACAATAACATTTGTTTGCAAGTATTTTCTTCATTATGCTCTTTAGTCAAACAACACCCAAACCAATTTGATTTTGCAATATAATAATAATCTCAATAAAAAATTTAAAATGCTGCTAACAATAGGTCTGTGCTGAAGACTGGTCTGTGCTGAAGACTGGTCTGTGCTGAAGACTGGTCTGTGCTGAAGCTTCAAGTATAATGGCAGAGCAGGAATGTTAAGGCTAAACACAAATTTAAAATGGAAAAACGGTTTTTCAACATTTCGAGTTCATTATATGCCCTTCATTTTCGTTTGAAGCATAACTCCTACAGTTTTCAGTATTTCTATTCATTAGTTCATCAAGAATTCTCTCCCTTTTCTTTGGATGTTTCTGGAAAAAAGTCCTGTTGTTCTATTTGATCACTACAGACCTTTAAAGTGAGTATCCATGTATCTTTTTAATTATAAAGACAGCAGTAGTCCATTTACAAGAAACTGTCACAGCAAAATATCATAATAACACTTGCTGGATGGAAAGATGACAAAATGTTCGAACACATAATTCCTGGTTTAAGAGGCTAACAACTTAATCAATGGGCCATCTTACTCCTTGAGACACCCCATTTATGTTCCAAAAGTCCACATCTTCCATAGAAGATATAAAATTTGATCAGTATCTAATAATTGTTTCATTAAATGTATGTACATGTTCCCTCACCAGTATTGTCTAGTTTAAAGGGAGACAGTCAGGCAAAATTTTCATTTCTCCAATTTGAATTTTTCTGTCAATATTCTATAAATGTCCTCGAAATGAATACACTAAGCAGTCACAGGAACAAAACTTTTCTTCTTATAAAGAATAAATTGGTGGTTTCCAAACTTGACCCATGTTGGTCAGGTTAGAGCATTTAGGTTTCACAATAGTTGTTATAGAAAAACTATGAAAACGTTAAAGTACCTGTCAAATGAATGACTAAAACTTATTTCAATCTAGCAATATTCACAATTCTGTTATTGTAATTTCCAGAGTTTTTTCAAGTTGCATGACTTGTTTTAAAACTTAGAAAGTCGGTGACTCTGTCAGCATCTTAATTTTGTTCAACATACAAAGATATAATTACGCTTCAAGCCCAAAATATGACTATTTATACAGAAATCAAAAATGTCATTTTAGCATGATTTGAGTAAATTAGATCTATTTAATATTTTTGTCATTCATTTGCCTGAGTATAATCCCTTAAAGTAAGCAGGCTCAACTATGGTTTAAATAACAGAAGAATCAAGGTAAAAATAAATTATGTTGTAAGTACTGTAAAGTAAATGCTGGTGATATTATTTATTCTTCAATGACTTCTATGTTTAATCCAATAATATGATACCAATGTTTTAAAATTTATTCAAACTAATTATCATATCATTAATGTCAATTGCTTTTTTATGTGATTTCATTCATGCCTTTGTGAAGCTAAGCATTTTTGTCAAAGTATCAGTTGAGATTTGATTGTCAGTTACAAGAGACAAACAGCTGACCTGGAACGGCTTAACATTTGAATTAATCATATCATATTAACTGGTTGACACTTGGTGTCCTGTCTAAATGACAGTAACAATATACTATAACATAATACATTTTCTTTAAAAATCAATTTGTAATTGTCTATCAGGAAATGCTATATACAAATTAAAAAATAATAATATTCATTTTGGAACAAAGAATGTGAATGAAATCAATACAGTCGGAAAAGATTTATACGTGAATAGTAATGAAGGTTTAGTGTAAGGTATTAAAAATGCATTGTTATGTGGGAATGGATTTTATGTCTCCTATGTTAAACAGAGAACAATTTTAATGAAATGCATGCATAATGACTAAAGGTGTGATTTGAACAGACATCTAGAGATGAATATTGTGAAGATTCTTTGTATAGAATAACAGACCATGTTTGTTGTCAATTATGCAATAAATAATGCTGCAATTGTACCTAAAAAAGATTGAAAATAGAATGTATTTTGAATATTTCATTGTGTCATCTGTAAATTTACATAAAATGTTTGTATATAAATCTATATATAAAGGTGTAATTAATAACTTAACAAATTAAAATTTTCTATAAAAGAAACACTTTGACTTACCCCTCTGAGGGCCATTCTTATTGTATGATTCAAACACTTTTATATTATTAATATCATCATTTCTTTATAAGTTCTTCCTATGCACTCACTGTCTTGTCACTATTAATCTCAGAAATGTGGTTGTTTCATGTTCCTCCTAAAAACAGAAAGAAATAAAATTTTGAACAAACAGATTAATAGATGCCAAAATGCTAAAGTTTATAAAAAATATATTATAGAAATATAAAAAAAAAGTAAAATAATGTTGCTTTCATAACCATATTGTCTTTTATCAAAAGATTTGAAACATAGAAGTTCTATGTAATTTGATATACATAAAAGAATAAAATGTTCTGGAACAAAATATTCAGCTTCTAATTCTTAAAGGTTTGGTGATGAGTTCATGCATATGTCCCACTCGCTTTTGATAAAATATATTGACTTTTTTTTCATTCCAGGTATATAATCATTTTATATCACAAGAGTAATAATAATTTTGCAATCTACATACAGCAAATATATAGCATTTAATACACTGTAAAGTTTGCTATGTCAGTTTATTCTGCAGTTATCCTATATAAGCTATACTGTCAATTGAATCTCATTTACTTAAATTGTAATCTTAACTTGAACAATTTAAATGTCCATTTTGCTAAAAATATAAACTATGAAATTGTCCTGCTTCGAGTTTTTAACTGATCATTTATAGTTTGACCCTGCATTTTTAACACAAGAAAAATTAACACAATCATACAAGACATGAAGTTGCTCCTGTGTTCCTCTTCTAACCTGTTAGCCTTCTATGATTTTCATTTACAGATTTTTTTTTTTTTTTCAATTTCCTGAATTTTTTAATATTTTTATGACTGTAAACTCCTCTGTTTTTCTATTGATACACAACTCTATTTTTTTTCAATTTTCAGAGTTTTTCAATATTTTCTATGTAAACTTTACTGTTTTTTTTGTATTGATACAGTATCCTCTACACTAGAAAGTCAATGATTACACTGTCTCACTGATCATCTTATAACAGGTAAGTACAGTATTTTAACTTGATGTCAGGGCTCTTCTATCCCAGGTTAATAAATGCTTAATCACATAGCTACATGCACCAAGATTGATTAATGTTTTAGTTATGAATTCTTTCAATCACAAATTTTTAACAAAACAAGTTTTTACCTGTATTGTTTTTTTCTAAGTTTGAAGGAAATAAAATTTATGATTCTTTTTCATTGGATGATGTATTTTATGGTGACATCGAACAATGTTTTAAAAGTTACATCAATTGCAACAATAGTTCAACTGCAGACCTTATTTTTAAACTGAATCAGGTTCTAAATAAATAAACAGCTATGTTTCTAATTATAATGAACATTTAGCAAATTAAACAAGTGTATCAAATTGATTAAATCAGGTACATGTAATAGATGTATCAATATTCTATTAATTTGAGGACTGATAAATATTCAGTAAAATAATTAATTAAAATATAATGAATGATTTTTTTTCAAAGATTTCACTGCATAATCTTGTACAATTTTGTTATATAGTAACAAAAAGTTCTTGATTTTCAAAACTTACTAAAATGTTTTATAAATTAAAAAAAATGGTAAGCAACTAGACAAATTTCAATAACATAATATGAATATTAAACATAATTCCTAGCCAGGTAAAATATTTATGCCTAGGATACATGTCATAGTAAGGAAGATCAAAATCTATATCTAATTAAATACTAATTAAAAGTCCACATCTTATGATTACTATACATTACAACTAACAGTTACAATGTTTATTAATGACCCAAACAAATAAAAACTAAATTCAGATACTTCCTGTGTGTATCAGAGGTTCAAGTTTGGAAAGTGGTATCTCTATTACTACAAATTTGTTCATTGGACACTTACACATCCACTTCATGTGCTGTCACAGTGGCATAATTACATACTTAATATGCATATTACATAAAAATCAACAGCATTGGTTACCCATGGGTACTGATTTCGCTGAACCACATGCACTGCGAATGAAGTGCATATGTAACAAGTAGGCATGGGTTACCGAGGATGAAAAATCAAGTGTTATATTAATATATAGAAGATTTATACATGAAAAAATAGTATTATAACTAATATATTTAAACAACTGTATGACTGAGGAGACATATTCTTGATAAGACGAGTATTTCTTTTTTGTTGTTGTTGGGTTTTACGTCACACCAACACAGAATAGGACACATGGCAACCAGCTTTACTGGTATAAGAAGACCTAAGGTGCCCCTCCAAAAATTACTAGTATTTCAGGCACAAACTGGCACCAGAGAAGAACCACTGACATTATGTAAGCTGGCTGAATAACTTCCTCACATGAAAGAATCCAAAGTCCCTGGTAGAAATCAAATCCATAGCAGTGAGGGGCAAGTGGTTTGAAATTGAAAGAATTTAACCACTTGGCCTACAGATGCACCACAAGACTTAATATTTCAACATCTACTATTCATGATTAACCTCAACACCAAATCTAAGAAATGGAGGCCAAAGTGTTCTAATAATAATTGGTTGGACAAGCTTTCAATGGTCAAGGCCACAGTGACATTTAACTTTGACCTCAAAACTTGTCATGACCAACCTTTCCTAAAAAGCATTCCCTAGATCGTATTTTTCCAAAAAAATATAGGTTTTACCATAGGGATTAGGCCAGAAATAATCTCTTTAATGTAACTCCTAGTTATAAAAGTAACAATTTCTCTATGATTAGTCTTTATTGAACTTATTTATCGATTTTCAGTTCAAAATTAGCGACTTTTCCTGTTTTTTCTTGCTAGCAAGTGGAAGTTATAGCGGCTGTGCAGATATTGGTCAGAGTCAGCACTACTATGGAGACCTTGACCTTTGATCAACTGACCTCTAAACCAATAGGGGTCATCTACTAGCCCTGGGCAAAGTCCCTACCAAGTTATATAAACAGGGAAAAGGAAGAGATGAAATATGTGCATACAGACTGCCATGCTTTTAAACCATGGGGGGGACAGGGGGCATAATAATTATGAAGTAATAAATTTCTTGAATGCAAACATGTGCAAGAATTTTTAATAACTTATTTTGATTGGACTTTAAGTCACACCCACACTTTTTAAATCTCATCAGGCTGTAAAAAGATTGAAGTTACATTTATTATACAACAAACTAGAATGTTTGTCAAAGAAAAAAAGTCAAGATTAAGTGAAACAATTAATCACCCTAACATAAAATATCTCTTAAATCAACTTTTAAATGAACCATTATGTTTATCCATCTTTTTAGCATATGCTGAAAACACATTTATCTTAATAAGACTGAAAAAAAAAAAATAGAAAAAAAAAACATTTAACAAACAAATACAAAAAAAGACATCAGGTATTGCATAACTTGTCAGAACTTGTTTGACTGATGATTAAAAGAGAAAAAAAAGAAAACAAAGAGAAAAAAGAGAAAAAAAAAGAAAATCGGATGCATTGCAAGTATTTTCAATTCACATTTTAACACTATTATGTATGTGAAGTTTTGGGAAAACAATTATACAATGTATATAGAAATTGGAGATATATTGTAAAATTTGGTCAAGACCCTGTGGCTATGATGCATCTCTTATTCATCTTTACATTTCGTCCTGGACATAAAAGTGTAATTGTTACGCTCATTCATGCAGAATTTTTTTTTTTCAAGAGACAATCAGAGTTTTTATTGAAAATGCAATTTTTTTTATACATGCGACATAGAAAATAATCATCCCTTTTTCTATAGACCAGGGACACTTATAGTAGTGAAATTTAACAATTTCACCTCAATAATTATCGTCTTAATTTTTGTATGTTGTGTGTTCCTCACACAATAATTATCACCTTTGAAGTGCTAATTATTGCCTGAGAGACTAATGAAATTTAGCATAAAGTTTGACCTTCATAGGAGATAATTATCTTGTGTCTAAATTTCGCTAGTCTCTCATGCGATCATTAGAGCCATTCAACGCAATAATTACTGCGTGAAGAACACACAACATGCAAAAAATTAAGATGATAAATTTGCTAGTATAGGTTTCCCAGTGTTCTCTAGAAAAGGCGATAATTATCGCTCGAGAAACTAGCAAAATTTAAGACATGCAAAATTTAATACTAAATTTCGCCTTGTAGAGGCTTAGTTGTGGTTTGTTATTAACAAAATTTTGTGGATGAAGAAGGACACGGTAATGAAGTCTGCTGGCAACAAATGAAACTACCCATGCAGCCAGTGCAGGCCAAAGATCACCTGGAAGATGGTCTGCACTGTTTGAGTACTTTTGATTTTCTTCCCCTGAAAATGATGAATGATCTAAGGTCCTGATTGAAAGATGGACAAGTCCATTTTAGATATTAGCTGTGGTGGGGGTTAAACTTAAATATTTAAAGTTAACATAAATGTCAATGAGAATAAACATTGTTGAAGACAACGGCTCCTTAATGTACTGATGTAGAATGATTGATAAAGCATGTAATTATAATTATTATTATAATAAGAAATTGGATGCATAAATACCTTCATGAACTTCTCTACAAATGATAATTTTCCAGATTAAAAAAATGTCAAAATTCCAAACATTAATATTGCCTGTATTTGTCACAAACTAAAGTTATGCATCAAGAATAAGGATTCCATCATAATTTTGCAAGATGATCCAAGTTACTTTTATATATTATAAATGTAATCAATAAGCATTTAAATGAAAACCATTGTTCACCTTGTTAAATGTAAATCCATTTACGGGTAATCCATCCACTGAAGTAACAAGAGTTTGGGCTTCTTTAAATTGCTCACTAATGTATGTCCGTCTTAAATGGTTTACCCTTTTATCAGACCAAAATCTGTAAGCAAAGATAATAGGCATTGGTAGTATCTTGTACTTATCAAAAGATTTTGTAGACAAAAAGGGTAAAGGGTAACATAATAATCCCACTACACCAAGGTACTTAACTGTAGTAGATAATTGCTATGTATGTATAAAAAGTCGATCATTTGCTAGTCTGTAGGCTGTTTGTTTGTTTGCTTGTTTGTTTGCTTGTTTTGTGGCATATACTTCAATAGAAATTTAATTTATATTCTTAAAGGGACTCCACTGAAGTATTGTGACATGGCATGATTGGAAATATTTTTCCGAGATTTTTGTACCATTATAGATGTAGGTCTGGACCAGTTATTTGTGTGCACATTTTCAGCTTATTCCCTCTCTTTATTTTTCCAGAATAATTATTTTTATATTACAAAATGACCCCAAAAAATGAAAGGCGTTGCAATGCTTTTAAGCAATGCTTTTTACTAAAAAATCGGCTAAGAATTGTACAACAATCGATTTCCAATTCAATCCTGAATATACTGCCTTGTTATCCTTTGCAGATTTGTCCATTTTAAGTGTTTTACTTGATTTCGGTTGGATTTTGAAATTTTATGTTTTTCGGCATTTGTACCTCAGTCGAGTCCCTTTAAGTGAAGAATTACCTGATAATTTGAATTTTTTTATAATAAATTCGTTATCAACGTATCAGTTGATTATATGGAGCAATACAGCCAATATGAGATAAACATAACCCAAATTTGAATAAGTTTTGACTTAAAAAGATAAGTTGTTATTGAGAAGCGTTACTTAACCAATCCTTTTATGACAATGATGAACTAACCAAATATATGCTTTTATTTCACATTACAATTGAAACACTGTTACAGAAAAGGGGGCATAGTTATGCAAAAGTTCTTGGCACACTTATTTTTTGTAACCTGACCATGATAGTGATTATGTGTTTAAAGTTTGAAGTGATTTTTTCATAACAGTTTTTGAAAACTGGCTACCCAGGGGAATAATGAAGAAAAGGGGGCATAACTATGCAAAAATTAATTCCAGGATGGTTTGCTCTTTTGAAATGGTGTCACATCTTGATAGTGAACGCGCTTGAAATGAATACTCAATGAAAGCTATGATAGTTTCTGACTAAATGGACAAAAAAGTTAAATAATGCATCATTAACATGAAGGTCATGGCAATTAAGCTTGTTTTTTGTTTGTTTTTTTTTGTTTGTTTTTTTTAAGTGAAACTTTTTAAAAAGAAGTTAATAAGAACTTCTGCAGGGTTTTGAAGGGTGCTCAATGAAAAAAAGATAATATTTATATATTGCAAGAGAAATACAAAATGTACATGTACTTTAATTTTGTTGCTTCTGACATTTGATGATTGTGAATTATGGCCATTTATGACCTAACAACAGTTGAAAACTGACAAGCCATCAATTGTTAAAGACAAATAGTAGATCAAATGAAATATGAATGTAAGGTAGAGCTCTAGGGTAACCATTCTACTAAATTTTTCTCACAAAATTATTTCAATAAAACTTGTCTCTCTAAGGCTGCTAGCAACAACAGAATATATCCATGCGACCATAAGTAAGTTCTGTAAATTGTGGTAAGAGGCAGGATAATATTGGTAGGTTTTGATTGATTGTGGTAAAAGACAGGGTGACATTAGTAGGTTTTGATTGATTGTGGTAAAAGGAAGGATGGCATTGCAGGTTTTGATTGATTGTGGTAAAATGCAATATGACATTAAATGGTTTTGATTTATTTTGGTAAAAGACAGGTTGACATTAGTAGGTTTTGATTGTGGTAAAAGGCATGATGACATTAACAAATTTTGATTGATTGTGGTAAAAGGCAGGATGGCATTGCATGTTTTGATTGATTGTAATAAAATGCAAGATGACATTAATAGGTTTTGATTGATTGTGGTAAAAGGCAGGATGACAAGAGCATTGTTTGATTGATTGTGGTAAGACAGGATGACATTAGTAGGTTTTGATTGTGGTAAAAGGCATGATGACATCAACAAATTTTGATTAATTGTGGTAAAAGGCAGGATGGCATTAGCAGGTTTTGATCAATTGTGGTAAAAGGCAGGATAACATTAATGTTTTGATCAATAGTGGTTAAAGGCAGGATGACATTAACATGTTTTGATTGATTGTAATAAAATGCAAGATGACATTAATAGGTTTTGATTGATTGTGGTAAAAGGCAGGATGACAAGAGCATTGTTTGATTGATTGTGGTAAGACAGGATGACATTAGTAGGTTTTGATTGTGGTAAAAGGCATGATGACATCAACAAATTTTGATTAATTGTGGTAAAAGACAGGGTGGCATTAGCAGGTTTTGATTGATTGTGGCAAAAGGCAATATGACATTAATAGGTTTTGATCAATTGTGGTAAAAGGCAGGATAACATTAATGTTTTGATCAATAGTAGTTAAAGGCAGGATGACATTAACAGATTTTGATTGTTTGTGGTAAAAGGCAGGATGATATTAACAGATTTTGATTGATTGTGGTAAAAGGCAGGATGACATTAGTGGTTTTGATTGATTGTTGTAAAATGCAAGATGATATTAGTAGGCTTTAATTTATTGTGGTAAAAGGCAGGTCAGAGGCAAAGTGACAAATGTAGGTTTTGATTGACTGTGGTAAGAGACAAGATGATAGGAGTAAGTTTAATAGATTGTGGTGAGGCAAGTTGTCTGCGCAGTAACCTTTGAAATACTTCATCTATTGTATTCAAATGGTATTCAAGCATAAAAAGGATGTTTGATTTTGGTCAAAATCCAACATTTGTGATAAAAATCCATGTACTCCTTTAACAAACTAACTGAATATGAAATGAAGGTTTCTATACTGTAAAATTTTGAAATACTTACTTGCAAGCAAATAATATCAAAACACAGGTACAGTGTCCCACCTATGTGGCATAATTATGCTCCACCTCTGTGGCATTTTCACTGCCTCTGTGGCATTTGCCCCACCTCTGTGGCATTTGCCCCACCTCTGTGGCATTTGCTCCACCTTTGTGGCATTTTCACTGCCTCAGCGGCATTTGCCCCAACTCTATGGCATTTGCTCCACCTCTGTGGCATTTTCACTGCCTCTGTGGCATTTGCTACACCTTTGTGGCATTTTCACTGCCTCAGTGGCATTTGCCCCAACTCTGTTGCATTTTCACTGCCTCTGTGACATTTGTTCCACCTCTGTAGCATTTTCACCGCCTCTGTCGCATACTTCATAATGTATTAGTCAATTAACAAGATAAAACCTTTGTTACTTTTAACATTTATTACCAAAACAACACCATCATAACAATACATTAACAGATTTCCCATTTGAGCAACTATTTTGTAACAATTATAAAAATTGTAGGTTTCATCTTTAAAAATTACTTGGAATCAAAAACAGTTATAACTAGAACTGCCACTGTCATGGCGTGAATACCCCTGCATACCACTTTGTCAGAATCAACAGTGGCCATTTAGAGCTCAAGGACAACGTCCCTGCCAAAGGTTACTAAGCCAGTGCTATGTATTCTACATGCTTCAAATGTGAAAATGTCAAAATCAATAAACTGCGGACAGGCATTCTTAAGCAATTGAGGGGAAAAGCTTTTTTTAGTCGACCTTTGACCCAGTGACCCTCAAAATCAATAGGGGTCACCTTATAGTCATGATCAACCTCCATGCCAAATATGAAGACTGTGGGTCAAAGGAATATTAAGTTAATGGGTGGACAATCTTTTTGAAGTCAAAGTCCATGTGACCTTGATCTTTGACCCAGTGACCTTAAAATAAATAGGGGTCACCTACTAATCATGACTAACCTCCATGCCAAATATGAAGACTGTGGGTCAAAGGAATCTTAAGTTATTGAGCGGACAAGCTTTTTTAGTCAAGGCCCCTGTGACCTTGACCTTTGACCCAGTGTAATAAAAATAAATAGGGGTCATCTACTTATCATGACTAACCTCCATGCCAAATATAAAGACTGTGGGTCAAAGGTTTCTTAAGTTATTGGGCCGACAAACTATTTGAAATCAAGGCCCCTGTGACCTTGACCTTTGACCCAGTGACCTCAAAATCAAAAGGGGTCATCTACTAATCATGACTAACCTCCATGCCAAATATGAAGACTGTGGGTCAAAGGAATATTAAGTTATTCGGCGGACAAGCTTTTTGAAGTCAAGGCCCCTGTGACCTTGACCTTTGGCCCAGTCAACTTAGAATCAATAGGAGTCATCTACTCATCATGACTAACCTCCATGCCAAATATGAAGACTGTGGGTCAAAGGAATATTAAGTTATTCGGCGGACAAGCTTTTTGAAGTCAAGGCCCCTGTGACCTTGACCTTTGACCTGGTGACCTCAAAATCAATAGGGGTTATCTACTTGTCATGTCTAACCTCCATGCCAAATATGAAGACTATGGGTCAAAGGAATCTTAAGTTATTGGGCGGACAAGCTTTATGAAGTCAAGGCCCCTGTGACCTTGGACCTAGCAACCTCAAAATCAATAGGGGTCATCTACTCGTCATGACTAACCTCCATGCCAAATATGAAGACTGTGGGTCAAAGGAATCTTAAGTTATTGGGCGTACAAGGAAAAACCGACGGACGCCCGACGGCCGGACAGCCAGACGGACAAGCTGATTCCAGTATACCCCACTTACAACTTTGTTGTGTGGGGGTATAATTATAATAAGTCTTAAAATGCAAACATAAATTAACACAAGGTAATTCACCAGCTGCAATTTGTATGTTTTTCCCAAAGGTATCATATTGCTGCATATTTTTGCTTATAATAATATAAATCTGAGGTAACAAAATATAAAACTGAAGTTCAATCTATTTGTTTTCATAAAATAAAACCAAACAAATATGAGTAATATATTCTTTAAACTTTTAAAGAAGGTAAAATGTGCCCTGTAAACAAGAAATTCTATTTTCCATTTACTGACATATTCAAAAGTTCAAGGGAGACAACTCCTTTCAGCAAGCATATCATTTACATTTAAGAGTTAACTTTACACCTACAGTGTAATGGTCATTAAACGTTTCAGCTTTCAGGTGGAGGAAGTATTCAGGAACCATTCCTTGCCATACTTTCATGAAAAGGCACCTGTGTAGAACCACCAACCTTCAGTAATCAAGCTGGAAAGCTTCCTTCATGATAGAATCCCTGGCAAACCAAAACACTGATAGACAAATGATATGATGTTTGCAACCTTTACAGTTTGGGTTTTAAGTAAAATAACAATTGTAAATGTGATATGACGACTTTTCAGTTTAACTGATGCTGAGTGATCACACACTATTGGCTTTGTTTTATTTTATTGCAAACCTTTAACACCCAAACCTTTGCAGGTGCCTAATATCCTACTTTCGCAAGCCCTAAACTCTACCCTAACCCATGCAGGTGCCTAACATCCTAACTTTCACAGGCCCCTAAACCCTACCCAAACCCATGCAGGTGCCTAACGTCCTAACTTCCGCAAGCCTGTAAACCCTAACCTTTGAAAATCCTAACACCCTTAATTTGCAGGCCTCTAACAGGATTATAAAAACTGATTTAACTTAAATCTGTTTCATTTATAGTATACAATGCAAATATTTTGGAAACCATTACATAGAAAACGTATTAAAATGTTATTAAATGTGTGAATACCAATCATTTTAAGCACAGATGGAAAAAACTTTCTTCTGAAATTATAACTGAGAATTAACATTTAATCCTGTGTAAATATCATACATGTACATGTTTTTTTCTTCATTATAAAATGACAAGAAATTTAACAAAATATTTACCTTAAACTAACTTATAGGAACCAAGGTATATACAGCTTTTATGACAAAATCATTTGTGCCCATTTGCTTGAAGATTTCCCCTGAGTAATGATAAGAGATGTAAAATTTTAATGTAAACAGAGACTGACTGATAAACAACCTCTAAATTTCCACTGAAGCATCTATGTCAATCTAAGTGCAAATGATATAATATATAACAAACCTATATTCATAACAATGACACAGGTACATGATGAAAATAAAAATATTTAAAACACCTGATATCCTTTGCTATTTATACAAATTTTTACAGGGTTTGAGCTTAAATGAATTACTATGACTATTCAACTATACAAAACAATTTGTAAACTATTCTGCCATAAAAACTGAACAATTTGGAAACTATTCTGCCATATAAACTGAACAAATTTGGAAACTATTCTGCCATATAAACTGAACAATTTGGAAACTATTCTGCCATATAAACTGAACAATTTGGAAACTATTCTGCCATATAAACTGAACAATTTGGAAACTATTCTGCCATATAAACTGAACAATTTGGAAACTATTCTGCCATATAAACTGAACAATTTGGAAACTATTCTGCCATATAAACTGAACAATTTGGAAACTATTCTGCTTTACAAACTGATTAATTTGGAAACTATTCTGCTTTACAAACTGAACAATTTGGAAACCATTCTGCTATAAAAACAGAACAATTTGGAAACTATTCTGCCATACAAACTGATTAATTTGGAAACTATTCTGTTATGAAAACTGAACAATTAGGAAACTTTCCTGCTTTAAAAACTGAATAATTTGGAAATTATTCCGCTATAAAAACAGAACAATTTGGAAACCATTCTGCTATAAAAACTGAACAATTTGGAAACTATTCTACTTTACAAACTGACCAATTTGGAAACTATTCTGTTATAAATATATATATCATATTCTGTACACAGTACTTAAATCATTATGCTTTCAATATGATTGTCCATTAAACAATTATACAATTTATGTACCCCCTGAGTTTATTTTTTTCTTCAAAATTATTTCACACATTGCTTTTTCAATAATCTTGAATACAAAATTTGAAAATAAATTATGCTTTCTTGTCAATTAAATACCAGATTTGAAAAGAAATAATGCTTACTTTTCAATTGAAATTAATTAAATGATTTAGAAAAAATCAATCAATGACAATAAAATACTTCCATGAAAAAAAAATCTCAGTGCTGTCATGAGAACTTTATTCTAGGTACTGTAAATACAGCAAGAACATGAGTTTTATCACCCTCAAATAATGTTCAAAAATAATTACAAAAACTATTGTACCAATTTAATATGAACATAGTCATCCTTTTAGAGTACAAAACTTGAAATTTTTTACTATTCAAGTGCTTATTTACAGAAATTTTCAAAAAAACTTGTTAGCCTATTGATATGTACAGTGGAACCCTGCTATCGTTTCCGACAGCTTAAAATCAGAAAAATAATGAAATATCATTGGTATGGCATTTCAACACATGTAGGTAAAAGAGTCAATTAAGGGCAAGATATATTAAAAAAAAAAAAATTATCATGAAAAACAAGGTGCTGAACTTAAACTTCAATCGGACAATGTCACTAAAAAATCACTAAATACTTTAACTCAACAACCCATTTTCTTGTTAATACTATTTTTTTTATCAATTAACAAAGAAATGCCATTAAATAGACAATCAGATGAATATAGTTAATCTGGAAATAAGAATATTTTGAGTTTTTTTCCAGCTAATCCGGGGGGTACAAATATCTTTTACAATTATAGCTTTGTTGACTAATCTATTGTGACTGGTAGTGCATCCTGAAGCTATAACAGAAAAAGTTTGTTTGTAGCTGGGGATTAGCTTTGTAAAAACCCACATTTGCTTAGCTCCAGATAACATCTATTTCACATAGAAGTAGTTCCTGATGTCACATAGAACTAGATCCTGATGTCACATAGAACTAGATCATGATGTCACATAGAAGTAGTTCCTGATGTCACATAGAAGTAGTTCCTGATGTCACATAGAACTAGATCATGATGTCACATAGAAGTAGTTCCTGATGTCACATAGAAGTAGTTCCTGATGTCACATAGAACTAGTTCCTGATGTCACATAGAACTAGATCATGATGTCACATAGAACTAGTTCCTGATGTCACATAGAAGTAGTTCCTGATGTCACATAGAACTAGATCATGATGTCACATAGAAGTAGTTCCTGATGTCACATAGAACTAGATCCTGATGACACATAGAACTAGATCATGATGTCACATAGAAGTAGTTCCTGATGTCACATAGAACTAGATCCTGATGTCACATAGAACTAGATCATGATGTCACATAGAAGTAGTTCCTGATGTCACATAAAAGTTGTTCCTGATGTCACATAGAACTAGTTCCTGATGTCACATAGAACTAGATCATGATGTCACATAGAACTAGTTCCTGATGTCACATAGAACTAGATCATGATGTCACATAGAAGTAGTTCCTGATGTCACATAGAAGTTGTTCCTGATGTCACATAGAACTAGATCATGATGTCACATAGAAGTAGTTCCTGATGTCACATAAAAGTTGTTCCTGATGTCACATAGAACTAGTTCCTGATGTCACATAGAACTAGTTCCTGATGTCACACAGAACTAGTTCCTGATGTCACATAGAACTAGTTCCTGATGTCACATAGAACTAGTTCCTGATGTCACATAGAACTAGTTCCTGATGTAACATAGAACTAGTTCCTGATGTCACATAGAACTAGTTCCTGATGTCACATAGAACTAGTTCCTGATGTCACATAGAACTAGTTCCTGATGTCACATAGAACTAGTTCCTGATGTCACATAGAACTAGTTCCTAATGTCGTGAAAACATGTGTCAGTAATTAGAACTAAACCTTTTACAGCAAGTTGACAATCAGTGTTGTTACATGCAACTACAACTACTCAGGTGTGGTCTTGGTAACTGGGTAAATACAAGCAAAAATGTTAATTTGTCCAGAGAATGTGGTTGTATTACCTAATAGTGTGCTGGTCTCAATTTAGGAAAGAAAAACCAATGAATAAATAGGAAAAAATTCTATTCTTTTAAAAATTGAATGTAAAAGTGTAATGCCTACTGGTCCTGAAATTGAGCATCCGCACAGTCTGGTCTGGATCCATGATGGTCGCAAACCCACTATGTTGGTTTTGTTATGACGCGGCTCAAATGCGTTTTCAATTTGTGATTAAATTTCATTTAAATAAATGTGGTTTTTCAAATTAATCAGAATTTATGCAGCTTCAAGTGATTCCCCCCTCCCCCCCTCTAATTTTTTCATTCAAAATTAGAATTTTTTTCTGTTTTCATTTACAAAACCTATACAAAATACATTTCATTTAATCAAGTTCTATTTTACTAATAACATCAAAAACAATACGAGATGTAAAATGAAAGATGTAGTTTATATAAGACTGATATGACTTCAGTATTAGTATAAGTAAGTTAAACTCGCTACATCTAATGTTTATATATGAGCCGTGTCACGACAAAACCAACATAATGGGTTTGCAACCAGCATGGATCCAGACCAGCCTTTGCATCCGCGCAGTCTGATCAGAATCCATGCTTTTTCGCTATCAGTTTCTCTACTTGTAATAGGGTTTGTAAGCGAACAGCATGGATCCTGATCAGACTGCGTGGATGCGCAAGGCTGGTCTGGATCCATGCTGGTCGCAAACGCACTAAGTTGGTTTTGTCATGACGCGGCTCAAATATAACTAGGGTCCTAAATCTCTCCAAAACAAACTGCTTTCCTTCACAATTCAATACCTTCTTCTAAAACTTTTCTGCTTACAAAACATTAAGTATATTTCAATAAATAAAATCTGACACAATTAGTTCACACAATACAGTGTAGACTGATGCTTCAGTTTTTCAGTTTAAATTGTGTTAAATTGATAAAATAATTCTTTAAAAAATAAGGTGAAATATCTTTTTTTTTTTTTTTTTTTTTTTTTTTTTTGTTTAATCATTCTTATTACCTTAACCACAGAAGGGTGCAAAATAGAACAGCCCAATATGAAAAACAGCAGTGAAAATAATCTCTGCTTTAAAATATTTTGTTAAAAGTTAATACTTTCCCTTATTTTGATATGTTAGAATCGAAATAATGTTGGTCAAGCAGAGTTTATCGGCTATCTAACAACGGTTCCTCATTCTGATGTGAATTATTTAACCACTCAGCTCTATGGTCTTTGTTGTCAATTCTTACACATCGAAACTCCAAACCATTATTAAATAGCCAAAAACTGCTGACGCTGCTATCATTTCCTCATCAAAACATGCTTCTGAGAAAGAATATAGGAGTTAGTTCTTTACAGAGTGTATAAAATAACTGATAAATAACTACAGTAGCCCAAGTATGAAGTAAAGTGTTAAAAAATAAGGTTTTTTTGTATTCAAATATGTTATATACATTAAAAATTTATAAAAACCCATATCTACCATTATGAGTGAAACATCACACTTATAGATACTTTTACCACAATTTAAATATCATTTCAATGATAAAAATTCATATACAAAAAACATAGCATCAATTGAAAATTATTCAAACAGTAAGTAATACATTGTACATAAACATAGAGGTATAAATCAAATCACACACATTAACAACATTAAAACATATGACAATATACGATAGCACATTTATTTGGAGCAATTATACTAGTAATAACCTATTTGATAACAGTCATACCCATCCTCATATCAGTGTCTGATACACATCACAGCCTTTCACATAAAGACCACACTCTTCCTCATTAAAGTTACACCTTTTCTATAAAAGGGATTACACTTTCTGAGTAAACAATAAACTGTTTCACATAAAAGTCACACTTATCTCCATACATCTTAAATGATTTTTTATCAAGGTCATGCCTTTTTTTGGTAAGGTTATGCCCTTTTTTAGTAAAGTCATGTCCTTTTTTGGTAAGGTCATGTCCTTTTTTAGTAAAGTCATGTCCTTTTTTGGTAAGGTCATGCCTTTTTATGGTAAGGTTATGCCCTTTTTTAGTAAAGTCATGTCCTTTTTTGGTAAGGTCATGTCCTTTTTTGGTAAGGTCATGACCGTCTTTAGCAAAGGTTATGCCCTTTTTGATAAGGTCATTACCCCTCTTTTTTATCAAGGTCATGTCTATTTTGAAAAAGGTCACCTATCCTGTATAAAAGTTGCTTTGATACAAACAGAAGTGGAATCATATGATAAGTTGCTTCAACCTATACAGATCTGAACTTTAAATTTAGATTACTTTCTCAGTATATTATGCTTACAATACATGTAATGATCTGTGTTTTATTGGATACCCAGAATTTTTTTGTAAATAGAAAATAAACTGGCATTGATGCTTTTGAAAATGCTTTTGCCTTTTGTAAGTTGAAATATTCCTCAAATAAAATTTGAAGAAACATTTTTACGTATCACATCTTCCATATCCACATGACCTTACATGTTCATATTTATACCATCGGAGCACTTTATTTTAATTTTAAAAAGAAATAAAGCCAAGTGATAAAAGAAAACTAATCACTGTAAAGTTTAAATGAAATTATAGATTCATACACACCTAGTATCATATAAATAAATTTGTATCTATAAACTTTAAGTATAATAAATATATGATAAAATTTCAATAATATATATATATTTATATATAAATTGTAACATATTATGTAAGGCCATATGCATGTTATACATCACCGGTACCATCAATATATATGAAAACAAAGAAAAATAAATATCTTTAACAATAACATAAGTCACTATTCCACCTATACATAAACCAAGAATTGAAAGATTATGTTATTTCTGTGGTAATGACATAGAAGATGAATTTCATTTTATGATTACATGCAAAAAGTATTCTGACCTGAGAAACAAATTCATACCAAAATATTATGTTAAAACCCTTAGCATGTACAAATTTATTGAGTTCAAAAAAGAAAAAAGTATTGTTAAATTTGAAAACTTTCATAAATGCAGGGAAATAAAACAACCGAATCTTCAGACATAATTATATAAATGTTATCTTGTTAGTAATATTATTTTATTTCTTTTCATTCTCCATGCATTGTTAATATAGTCCAAAGTTGTATGACACTTTGCTACTAAATAATGTAACCTTTGATGATAACTTGATGTTTAATTTTATTTGAATGTATGTATTTTGTGACCATGTGCATTTTATGCATGTCTTATATAAATAAACTATCTATCTATCACAATCCTTACCCTGATAAAATGATGGGACTGCTTTATTTTGTGTACAATTTTGATTAAAGCAGCATGCCTCCAGATTTATGATTCATGCTAATTTGGAAATGTATTCATGCAAATTTGGAAATGTATCTAAAAATTAAATTTTGTGAAGCAAACAAAGAAAGTAATTTACAAGTTGCAAACAGCATTTAAAATCCATGTAAATTACCCAAAAGAGGTAAAAATATGCAACAATAGCCCTTACTGTGTTAGTCATGCAGTGAAAAAATATGCTGATAAATATTGCAAAATCAGTCATTAATCGCACATAATATGTAAATTATTACTTGAATCTGTTTCCTTTTCTTAAAATCAGAGTACATTTTTTTCAAGTTTGATTTTCTTGAAAAATTTTGGCATTCAGCTTTAATGTACTGATAATTCATTAAAAACAGAGTAATACATACATGTATTATACCCTTAACCAGCTGAGTTTCTCAAAAAGACTCAGGTTTGGGAATATCCAATCAAAAATGGGGCATAACTCTAAAAGTATTTCTTTCTGGATAATGCCCCTTGTTATATTGCTACACAATGTACGCCTAATCATAATAAGCAAATATACATGTACTAGCTTTCATGTTGATACTTTTGAAAAGTTAGAAAAATTTGCATGACAATGGCAATGATGATGATCATAATACATGTACCTTGACAATTTCTTCAAAACAAATAAGCTAAATATTAGCTGCCTTGTCAAAGTGATGATTAAATTGATCATTAATTGATTTAATTACAATTACTTTCAGATTTTATTGTAATCGATAATGATTGATTAAGACTTGCCTCTGTAATACATTAAATTACAATTACTGTAAGAGAGTTGTTGATTGATAAATGATTACATTCAATGTATAACTGTAAAACTGTAAAACAAAAGTTAAACTGTATCGTGTAAAACAAAGGCATCCTTTGAATTAAATAGTTTTCTGTTAAATCTGACAGTAATCAATGTCAATCAAATTGTAATCATAATTACAGAAGTCTGAATTTAAGCTGTAATTGATTAATTACAATTTTAAAATATAATAATCAATTTTGGGTACTGTAATCAATTACATGATGATAACAGTGTAATCGATTAACGATAACCCCAGGTCTTGTCAAAGCAGGCCTGGCTCTATGCTAGTGAAAAAGACCAATCAATAACCTGCAATGTAAGGGTTAACATATTTAACATTCTACAACAATGTTATACCTAAATAACAAAATTATTCAAATATAAATCATGTATTCCATCCAGGGACCATCAATTCTCACATACTCATTGTATCTCTCTAACATGTCTTCACCAAATCCTTTACAAACTTTTACAGATTTTCTTTTCTATCAAACTAAATGTATTAGAAATCTAGTCAAATTTCTGGAACAATCATTGTGACCCTGTAGAAGGCAGGTCACACAATCTTGTTTTAAATATATTCTGTAAATGTCAAACAACAGATGCTTTCAACCAGTCAAATTTCAACCTCCCACACATCAAATAGGTTCTATGACTTTGTCCAAATTTGGTGCATTCATGTCACACTATATAACTGGTACAGTTATTTCACTTTTTTTTGTCAAATTTCTTTCACATTTTCCCATACAACATGTTTCAGTTTTGTCACGTTTTTTCCCCACATTTTCCTGTACAACATGTTTCAGTTTTGTCACATTTTTCCCCCCACATTTTCCTGTACAACATGTTTCAGTTTTGTCACATTTCTTTCACATTTTCCTGTACAACATGTTTCAGTTTTGTCACATTTCTTTCACATTTTCCTGTACAACATGTTTCAGTTTTGTCACATTTCTTTCACATTTTCTAGTCACATTTCCAAAACCATTAACTAAACATCAGTGTTATGATTGTACAACATTTATACAAGAGATCAAGTAAACATAAAAATTGTCAACTCATACAACCTTGCCATGATGTTCATTTAATATCAAAATTCTTATAAATTACAGTCCCACAACAAATTTTTAAGAGTATTAGTATTTCCTCATTACCTCATACAAACTAGTTCAAGCTTACATTTACGTTTTGATATTATGACTGACTTGAAACTACACCTTTCAGGTCTAAAACTTCAAGCATCAGAGGTTCAATGTCTGCGGGATTGGCCTGTAAGATGATGGTATTGTGAGCATCCGAAATTTGTTTCATGTCTGCAATTATGGCAAGTATTTTAGAGAACAGGAATTTCGCATTTGTATAAGAGAATTCTGATTCAAGGTAATGCTTCAATAATATGATATATTTGTCCTGGACGTTGGACATTTTACATTTTTCTCGCACATCGCTGCATTCTGGGTTGAAAATACAAATTACCTGTACGAGGGAAAATAAAATCTTGTTATCTCCGATGATTTCCTTTAAACTCCTGCAATAATTTGTATGAATCACGTGTAATTCACTGTAACCGGTTGATTTCTGTAGAATAGACGTGGAAATTTCACCTGTGCCTGTGATCCATGAATCGCGCTCTACACTATAAAAACAAGATGATCTAAGAATGATTGAACTTAGAACACAAGCTTTCAGGGCTGCTATTTGATCGTCTTTATTCAACTCGTAGAAATCTTCCAAACGTTTAATGAATTTGATAAGCCGCTTAACCGCTACGGTTGAATTATTTATAAGATCGTTACAATTGTTGTAACTTTTTTCTTCAGGTCTGTCAGCTAACATCTCTCCTAAAGTGCTGCCATACGCCTCTCCCAGGTCTTCAAATAAGATGTATTCTGGTGGTGTTAAGATACGAAACAAAGATGGATCCTTGCTATCTGTATCAGAAACTGGTGGTGTGCGTAAGAATTTCAGGTTTTCCTTAGAGTTACTGGTAAGGTCATCAATTAATAAGCTTGCCACCTTCCCGCTACCACTAGACTGTTGAAAGCTGCTATCTGATTGGTCTGGAAGCATGTCCTCTTCACATGGCTCCTCCTTTATTACTTGTTTTGTATTCACTTCTGTGCTATCAGATCCCTGTAGTTTACGTTTACGGTTTTCTAGAACTTTCTGCATTCTGGCTTTTCTCTCAGAAATATCTGAAGTTTAACAAAAACAATAAACATTGAAAAAGGGACATACAAAGGCCCCACAAAAAAAGAGGTAAAAAAACGCTGACAGATTTCAATGTCGGCTAAAAAAGTTATTACTTTGCAACACTAAAGGCCTTACAATATCAATTTGATAATAACAATTAATCTAACCTTAATAAGTTTAAGAGAAATCCTTTCTGTGATACAGTATTTTACTGTTCAAAACTAAACATGTTCTTGTATAGCCAACTTAAAAACTTAAATTTCAACAACATGCAAACTGTCAAACTATTGAATTATTACAATGTGCATTAAAGTTTGTTGTTTTTTAAAAAAAAACGCCCAAAAATGAAACATCTTTGGTACAAATAAATAAATCTTTTTGCTAAATTGATTTCATTTACACAAGAACTGTAATGTTAACAAGATGATTTTCCATTTTTATCTGTGCTGGAACTTGAACATACTGTACTGACATCTTTGCCATATTTCATACACTAGTTGGCACAGAAGTAGGACCATTGGTACATCAGACAATAGCTGAACAGACTTCACATAAAGTAACAAACTTCCATAACAAGTTTTTAATTAACAGCAGTGAAAATTGTTTTTTTTTACCTAATATCATGTCCTTCTTCATTCCTACTGAGTAACATTTGAGCAGACGGCAATGTGGGCAGAATCTCCTGGTCCGCACATCAATCTGACAGTTGCCTTGAAACAAGCATGCTGCAGTCTATAAATACAATTTAGGAAATTCGTCACCATTTTTTTTTTATAGTTTTTTGTTATGGCTGAATTCAACACTTTTAATATTACCAGTATATGGCAACTTGCAAGCTTTAAATGATTCAGAAAGACCAAAATTAATGGAGACAATCCTTGCAAAATTTTGGGGCTTGACAGGAACATGGATAATATAATTATCAACCACTTACAAGTAAGTATCAAATTTATTTTAATACCTTTTTGGGAGTTTTCATGTAAACATATAGGAAAAATAAAACTGTTCAATCAAATTTTTTTAAACTTGGCATGTTATATGATAACAGAAACATTATAAGCAAAAAAGTAAGTTGCGGTCAGCATTTTTCGTTTCTGAGTTATCTTCCCCATGAATTAATCATTTACAATGAAGATAAACAATATCTTCTTTTTTCCTTATTTTCATGTAGCTTACTTTCATGTAAGTCAATGAGAAAAATTTCAAGAAGGAATGAAGAGCAGATTAGCTTTCCCTTATTTTCTCTAAACTGTGCTTTTTTTCGAAAAAAAAAAGACCTTTTTTATATAGAATTTTAAATCCCTTTATTCAAACTGAAATTTTTTAACACAAATAATATATGGAATTGCATGTAATTTAATATGTATTGTGATCAACAACAAAAAGAACTAGAAATGTGTCCATAGGACACGGATGCCCCCACACGCCACTGTTCTGTCAATCTTATGACTCTAGGTCAAATATTTTTTGGACTACATGTGCCACAAGTTGAAAACTAAAAATCAACAAAGGGCCATAATTCTGTTAAATTTGGTCGCAGCAAAAATACCTCCCTTTACTACCATCTACACATTAAGCTTGTTCATCCCTGGAAGTTTAATCAAAATCTGCCATCCGGTTTAAGAGAAGTTCCGTTCACAAAATTTCTACATAGTATATAGTGAAAAAATCAACAAAGGGCCAGAATTCTGTAAATTTGGTTGCAGCAAAAATTCCTTCCTTTACTGCCATCTACACATTAAGGTTGTTCATCCCTGGAAGTTTAAGCAAAATCTGCCATCCGGTTTAAGAGGAGTTGCGTTCACAAAATTTCTACATAGTATATAGTGAAAAAATCAACAAAGGGCCATAATTCTGTTAAATTTGGTTGCAGCAAAAATTCCTTCCTTTACTGCCATCTACACATTAAGGTTGTTCATCCCTGGAAGTTTAAGCAAAATCTGCCATCCGGTTTAAGAGAAGTTCCGTTCACAAAATTTCTACATAGTATATAGTGAAAAAATCAACAAAGGGCCATAATTCTGTTAAATTTGGTCGCAGCAAAAATTCCTCCCTTTACTACCATCTACACATTAAGGTTGTTCATCCCTGGAAGTTTAAGCAAAATCTGCCATCCGATTTAAGAGAAGTTCCGCTCTCAAAATTTCTACATAGTATATAGTGAAAAAATCAACAAAGGGCCATAATTCTGTTAAATTTGGTCGCAGCAAAAATTCCTCCCTTTACTACCATCTACACATTAAGGTTGTTCATCCCTGGAAGTTTAAGCAAAATCTGCCATCCGGTTTAAGAGGAGTTGCGTTCACAAGATTTCCGGACGTACAGACAGACGGACGGACACTCGGACGGACAAGTGCAACACTATATGCTCCCACTCTGTTGGGGCATAAAAACATAATTCAGAAGTAAAAACAAGATTTTAAAGACATCTGTAAATATTATCTAGCCTTGACATGACCTCAAATAATTCTGATTCAAGGGCAGATTACTGAAAAGTGAGATTGGTCACACCAACTTTTTTCGCTTAAAATATTTCTGTTAACATATTCTAACAAAATTAAAGAAATTTTATTGGGCAGTTTAATTGTGCCTATAGATTTCCTTAATGAGGTTAAAACAGTCAGTTTACTGATCTTCCATTTAGGTCTAAGCATAAACATATAATGTAGCATAAATTACATGTATATACACTCAACATTTAAACAACATGAATACATAAAACAGCATATCAATATAAATTAGATGGAAAGCAATATGAGAGATAGTTTTTTTTGTTTTACACCAAAACTTTAGCATGGAAAATACACTGTTATATTAGCAAAATTACAACAGTATAAATATAAAACATTTTTAGAGGTTCTAATTTTCTATGGCATAGGCTTATATTTTTTTATGTTTGGAAACTGCTACTGAATGCACAAAAAAAAAACACAAAAAATTTAAAATGTAAAATAAATAATAAACTACTATGAGACTTACATTGGATTTCAGAGCGTTTCTCCTAAAGAAAGCTTTACATGACTCACAAGTCATAGCATTGAAGTTATACCCTAACGCCTTATCACCGCAAACAAGACATGTTCTGTCATCTTTAACACGAGATTTCCTTCGCATAGCATTGTCTGACTGTTCGTTCGATTTCAACATTGATGCAGTGTCCACTTCTGGTTCATCCTAGAAAAGAACAAGAGGGTCGTGATGGCTCTTAATCGTTCAATGAGGATTTGGTTTTAATGGGCAATATTTCATTATTAGGCAGTTCCGATCAAGTTTCATCAAAATCAGCAAATCAAATGAGGAGATGATGTCATTTTAGTCTTATCACTATATTTGGCACACAGGCAATCATCTTCTTCGGCAGACTGTAATGATTTAATGAATTTTTGTAAAGTATCACTGTAGGATAATTTGTAGATCAGTATCATTTCTGTACAGTTTTATCACTATGTTTAGGTGGATATGCTGTTAAAGAAAGATGTTAGCAACAAACGCCAGACCCATGGTGATCAAAGCAGCTCACCTGGAGCATGCTATACTTAGGTGAGCTAAAAACCAATTTTTCAAAGAGGAAAAAAAATATAACAGATATCTAAAATCAGTTACTGTTTTAGTAATCTATTTCTTAATACACAAAAACAGAAATGACCTTGTTTATATCACTTTGCTCTCAACACCTGACTGAACAAACAATCACTTATTAACTAGTATCAAAATCAGATATCTTTTTTAAGCAACATTTTATATTTATATTATGAGGATAAAAATAATTAAAGTCTTATACTAACACCTTAAACATTAAAAAGCAAATTTAGGTCGCTCTTCAAAAATTAGTAGTGTTTTAAACTTGCATGCAAGCTGCTTTTGTTTTGAACTGGTTAGGATAATAGACCAAATACTACTTCAATAAAAATTGATAAAAAACTTTTTAAAAGTGATCAGAAGTTAAAAAGTAAATATATTCTTCACCATGTCATGTCCAGGGTCATCAGTTTCCAGTACTGATGACTTCTCCAATGCAGACGGTTCTTTATTGTTATTCATGTCGGCCTTGCTCGCTGTCTTAACTACAGTGGCTAACTCTCATGAATGACGGTAACTGTTTTTACCATGTATCAGCAACAGCATTTATTCCTGAAATAAGAAATTTATATGTAAACACGAGCCCCAAGAGATCCATTGCAAGAAAAGGTCATAATTCTTTACTGCAAGCAAGTTCAGGTTTAATGTATAAGTATCAGGAGTTCCATTAAGTTTAAAAATTTGAAAGTCAGAGACTGCAAAATCTCTGATATTGGAAATCACATTATAAAGGTAAAGAAGGAAAAGTATTAGATTTTGGAAGTCACAAGCCAAAATCAAGGAGTAAATGACTCCCAAACTTCCATTAACGGAAGCCTTGAAGTACATGTATGTAATTGGATGTGAAATGTTTGACCCCAGCTTCCCAATTTAAATGAGACCTGTCACCAGACAGCCAACTCTTGTCCAATTTCAATGCAAAATATTTATAATTATAAATGCTAGATCTGCACATGTAACAATAAATTCATGACCAAAATATAATAAAATAGCTCCTGTGTATAAGTCAAGAGCAGTTTTTATCATGGAAAAACAACAACAAAAAACATTAAGAGAGATAATTTGAAACTTATTTTTAAGATGGAGTTATGGTTATCTTGCAGTGCATTCCCGCTCATTGTTATCTATTTATAAATCTATAATAGGACTAATATTGTGGTGAACATTTGTGCTAAATTATTTTAAAATCCTGACGGTGGATAAAACGGTTAGGCACTGGACACAAAAAAATATACCCTCCATCAAACAATGTTGACCTTTAATTTCCAAGGTTATTCTTTTGATCTTTTTTGATCTCTAAAACCCCAATAGCAACCTTTTTCACCCTATATGCAACTTTTTCCCCCTAAAGTACAATCTGTAGTTCTGTACAGAATAAAAGAGACATTCATTGCATAATGTCACCAAAGTCCTTGCGGATGGACAAAGGGAGCCCATTTCTTTATCCCTCTTTTTTTTGTCTGTGAAAAGAAATGGGACAATAAAACAGCATTACATGTACTATTTTTATTTATTGATCAGCTGTCAAAAGGACACCTACATAAGACTGCTTATTGCTACATGTTGTTGCTTGTCCTGTTATAGTATGTCCCAGGTGACTGATCATCAATGCAGATATTTTCTTGTTTAGGGCAAACACATTTTTTATGCCATTGGGATTTTACCTTATGTTTCTGCGTAGGAATCCTAAGGTTTGGTTTGTTTTCTTGGATGTCCTGTTTATGCAGGCATCCCATGTAAGGTTTCTGATATATCCACGCCTACGTACTTGGCTGAGGTAATCAATTTTAATTTGACTCCATGAAGGTAGTATTGTGTTGGGATAGGATGTTTCCTTTTAGCAACATGGTTAACTTGACATTTCCCTGAAACCATGTTGGAGGTGGAAAAGGAAATTATGGTTGGTAAAGTGTTTACAAGGGAATCCGGGAACCAATCCCAAGCTCTTATTAAATTGACCCCTTGGTTCTTTTACATGCCCAGTGTATAGCACTGATAAATTTATGCGAGGATTACCTGGATTTCTTACCATTACACCTCTAAATAAGTGGGAAACACTGAAAGTGTCTCTGAAATATCCCAAGGGTGTAAACCAGGATCAAATCCAGGACCTCAGGAGTGATAATAAGTGGTCTAACCAATTGAGCTATCGCGCCATATATCTGGCATAGAATGGACAGATTGATCATGCTTAAGGTTCTTTTGACACAAGGACGCAAGGGATAGGGGAGATTTGGGGCTAAAAACTGACTGAAATTGCTTATTTAAAGCTGTAGCCTTTGAGAAATCAACATGGTGAAATTTATTTAGTATCAATTGTATAATCATCATAGTTTTTGTTATTTTTCTAAATGCTGTACTGCTAGCCTCTATAGACTAGCCAACGTGACTCAAATACGTCTAGAACTTTTGGCTAGCATTTCTGGCCCGGATGGCTAGCCACTTTAAGATTTAGTGAAATTGAATTAATTCTGAAACACCCTTGTTTATCATGAAAACTTTGTTAGTCTCAGTTGTGTGACTCTACAACGCCCATGACTTAGTAGTAATTTAGGATTTAGCACTTCCTTTCCGATAAATACAAAATTTATGAGTAAATTAAACTAAAATGTACTAGAGTGGGTGAACCAACGCTCGGCGTAAAAATACTATATTTGATAGATCTATGACAAATTAAAATCAAAAGCTCAACAAGGCTCAATGTCCATTTTCAAGACCGATGATATTGTTTTAAATAGTCATTGTGTAAAAATTGCTAATCACATTATTACATACATGGCGGAGGCTAAAGATAGCCCAGATAAACAAGTGCGGTTTGCGTGAAATTTTACCATAGCTCGGCGTACAGTACAACATGATGCAGGTTTGTTTTTCGAATAAATTTTTTTTTTATCTAATGAAGAAAACGTATTGAATAAATTGTAACAACCAAGTTATGTTTTAGTTTAAATTTTACAGCCCCAGAACTCTAGTGTTAAAAGATTTTAATAATTTATATGTTGCTGATTACATATACGGTCTTTCGTCTGCTATAAGCATTGTCACGTGACTTCACCAGCAGTGAACCGCACCAGGATAAAATGGTGAAAGATGTAAATAAAAGCACCAGTGACCTAAATCGGAGATAACTTGAAACATTTTCAGATATTCTAAAGAAATATTTTTTTACGCCGAGCATTGGTATGCGCCGAGCATTGGTACAACCACGGATTTAAATTACAATTAAAGTCCGTGGTACAACCAACCACTCTAGATCTTCATCATAGGAGATTGACATTCTATCAATAATTGAAAAATATAAGCAAATAATTAAAAATTAACGGCAAATGTACCTCTCTAGTAAAGAGTATAGATGAGTACATTTGCCGTTATTTTTTAATTATTTGCTTATATTTTTCAATTATTGATAGAATGTCAATCTCCTGTGATCTACATATTAGAATCTTATTTAGATTTTAGTTCATCGTGGCCGATTCGGTTTGGGCCGAAACGACCACAGAACAGGTAACTTTCAGAGATTTAAAGTAAATGATCAACAAGACAGGTTTAAATAAAACTGATTAATTTAAGCAACAGACTATAAATTTTTTATCAACAAAAAATTGCGAAACAAACACTAGAAACCACAATACCTGACATAAAAAAAAAATATCGGTCAATGTTTTTGCTGGTTTGATTGAAATATTTTCATATGAGAAGGATTTTAGCGGAAACAAATATCTCTTTTAGAATAAAATGTCTTCATTCGGCATTTATGTTAAAATATTCTTCATTCTTATAAAAAATTACTTTGAGAAAATAAATGTAAACCAGTGTAATAAAAATAAACGGATTTAGGTTTAAGTATTTTTTAGTATAAACCACAACTTCACAGAAATTTATCAATCAAACCGAACAGTATCAATCGGAACAGTTCGCCCACCACCCTAAAAGCACAATCGCATCTTCTCGGCTTTCCGTGTCACAGTTAAAACGAGCGGACAGTTTTCGCATTTTTTAATGAAATGCACGAAATGTACGGCTGAATCAGTTTTTTTTAATAACAAATATTTTTATGGCTTTTTAGACCTCCTACGTAGTATATTAAAGGGAATAATAGAATTTGCAGTTGACTACTTATTTTTTTTACTATTTATACGTAGATCTAGATCTAGTATACTATATCTATAGATAATATATAATTTAAAGTCATAACGTAAGAGCACAGAGCTTTATTAAAATAAAATTAAAGTCTCTGGTAAGAGTTATAAACTCATAATTAGGTGCATCTTTTGAATATTTCTAACTGAAAGACCCTTGTGAGATTTATAAAGCCCTGCATGTTATAAACCTCTAATTAGACTTATTTTCCTCCTATGCAGGAGAACAAATGACACTTTTCATGCATTTTGGCTAATCTAAAATAATTAAATTCATAACCCTATTTGCACTTAATACAGACGATTTTTTTTTTAGCTTTTACTGAATACCGGTTGCTGCCGTTAACGGATTGTCATTTGTCTTATTTGTAGGTCAATGTTCACATGTTAATAGTCAAATTTTCGGAAACAAACATTATTTCACTCGGAAATGAAACTAACCAATTGAGTATATATTATTATTTTTTTCTTTTAGAAAATGGGGCTTGTACGTGCAAGAATGAAATGGTATGCAAATGATAACTGAACTAATGTGCATAGGTATCTGGTATCAGTGGTATGCAAGTCCTTACTAAGACTTAATTTTACACCCTAGTCTATGGAACGCCGTGACTGTCTTATGTAATCAATGTTTTTGTTATCTTGTGAAACGATGATATTATTTTGTCGTTTGAGCATGTTATCATGTGCAATTTACATCATGTCTTGTCAAATGAACATGCTGACTTGTACAAACAGCATGTTAACTTGTCAAACTATTATGATGACATGTGCAGACAACATGCTATCTTGTCAAAGTATCGTGATGACTTGTGCAAACAACATGTTAACTTGTCAAAGTATAATAATGACTTGTGCAAATGACATGGTAACTTGTCAAAATGTAATGATGACTTGTGCAAACATCATGTGAACTTGTCAAATTATTGTGCTGACATGTGCAAACAGCATGTTAACTTGTCAAAATGTCATGATGTCTTGTGCAAACGCCATGTTAACTTGTCAAAGTATAATGATGACTTGTGAATAGGACATGTTAACTTGTCGAACTATCGTGATGACATGTGCAAACAGCATGTTAACTTGTCAAAGTATAATGATGACTTGTGCAAACAGCATGTTAACATGTCAAATAACCATGATGACTTGTGAAGACAACATGTGAACTTGTCAAAGAATCGTGATGACTTGTGCAAATGACATGTTATCTTGTATCATGCTGACATGTCAAAAAGCACTGTTAACTTGTCAAAGTATCATGCTGACTTGTGCAAATACCATGCTAACATGTCAAAATTCATTGATGACATGTGTAAACAGCATGTTAACTTGTCGAATTATCGTTATGACATGTGCATACAGCATGTTAACTTGTCCAAGTATCATGATGACTTGTGCAAACGACATGTTAACTTGTCCAAGTATAATGATGACTTGTGAATAGGACATGTTAACTTGTCGAACTATCGTGATGACATGTGCAAACAGCATGTTAACTTGTCAAAGTATAATGATGACTTGTGCAAACAGCATGTTAACATGTCAAATAACCATGATGACTTGTGAAGACAACATGTGAACTTGTCAAAGAATCGTGATGACTTGTGCAAATGACATGTTATCTTGTATCATGCTGACATGTCAAAAAGCACTGTTAACTTGTCAAAGTATCATGCTGACTTGTGCAAATACCATGCTAACATGTCAAAATTCATTGATGACATGTGTAAACAGCATGTTAACTTGTCGAATTATCGTTATGACATGTGCATACAGCATGTTAACTTGTCCTAGTATCATGATGACTTGTAAAAGCAACATGTTAACTTGTCTAAATTTCATGATGACATGTGCAAACAGCATGTTAACTTGTCAAAGTATCGTGATGACTTGTGCAAACTACATTCTAACTTGTCAATGTATCATGATGACTTGTGCAAATGCCATGTTAACTTGTCAATGTATCATGATGACTTGTGCAGACAACATGTTAATTTGTCAAAGAATCGTAATGACTTGTGCAAAACACATGTTAACTTGTTAAGGTATTATGAGCATGTCATCACGATAATTCGACAAGTTAACATGCTGTTTGCACATGTCATCATGAAATATTGACAAGTTAACATGTCGTTTGCACAAGTCATTATGATATTTTGACAAGTTAACATGTCGTTTGCACAAGTCATCATGATACTTTGACAAGTTAACATGTTGTCTGCACATGTCATAATGATTATTTGACAAGTTAACATGCTGTTTGAACAAGTCAGCATTGTCTTTAGACAAGATATGATGTAAATTGCACATGTTTATATGCTTAAATGACAAAATAATATCATCATTTCAGAAGATAGCAAAAACATTGATAGCATAAGACAGTCACGGCGTTCCATACTAGTCTAACCGACTTTTTCGTTGGTGTTATGCACTAAACAATCATTTCCTCCCTCTGATATCTATAAATGAAACCGTCCCATTGGTATTCTTTTTTTAAGAAATTAAGGATAACAGACCCTAACGACCATTTATTGGAATTAGATTTTCAATCACTAATTATAAAAAGTTGTAAAAAAAAATCCTTAAAACTTTGTGCTGCAAAGGTATGGGCATTTTATTTGAACGGAGTTTCTAATTTGCATCAAAATATCAGTCATTTGAATTTTTTCTTATTTAATTTTATTAAAAACACATGCATGTTTTATAGCAATGAAGTTGTCATTATTTACCGAATTTATAACTAAGTAAATTTTATGTTTCTGTCATCACTGTAGCAATCTGTCATAGCCTTCGCCGGCTATAAGTATGTAAATGGGTGGTTTTGATTTTTCATTAAACTTTTATGAACAAAGTCAACATAGCTAACTTTGCATTTTTTCTCACTTCTATCGTGCTTGGGGATATCTACGCTGAGATTTCAAGTCCTATTGTTCAGTCATTTATTTGTTTTCATTGAATTCTTTGTCAGTTACAAATTATTTATAATTTTAGCGATTAGCCTGTCCGTGCTCTGCTTTGTGCCCTGTCCTGTTTTTGTTTGGGTTCCGTCTGGGCTCCTTGCCACTGATTCTTGTTGCTTGGTTGTGTGGGGGTTGCGTTCATTGAACGCCGCCTTTCCTTGTTGATCTTGTTTATCATATTTTATATAAAATATTACTAATCTTATCATCTTTACCATTCAAAAACATACACCAGTATACGAGGGTTGTCCAAAAAATTCGTGCACTGCAGTTATTGTCGTGAGAGTTATTAATGAAAACAAATGAATTATATATCATTTGAAGGAGAAATATGTCTCAAATAAGAAAACAAAAGAAAAAGCCGAGTAACCGGCGTGTCGTGTAAAAGAATGATCATTGAGTTACCTTAGTAACGTAATACCGGCGCACGACAAAAAAATGGGTTAGTTCATTACTGTAATTGTATTAATTGTTTGTTGCTTGTAATGTGGTATTTGCTTTTTATGTTATAATTTGTTTTACTGTCAATAGAGGAATGATTGATGCAAGGTATTGTGTAGTTTTTATTGTTTTTATGCAACATACATGTAACATATTCCACCAGTGCAAGAATATATTGGACAACCCTCGTCACATGCGCCGGCTTTACAGACGAACTTTGCCTGACCGGTTGTCATCGTCTACCGACTCTCTCTCTCTCTCTCTCTTGCGCCATTTAAAAAATAAGTCTTCGTGACACTGAACTTGTCCCAGTTCGTTGTAGCTATCTGTTGGTGTTTTACCAATATATGCACCAAATGTAATGATCGTCCGTATCATGTAATTAAAGTATTGACGACCACACACAAATGTTTGTTTACGACTGTTACAATAGGGTAAATGCCGTCATATTTTCTAGTGAAGTTAGGAATACGTACACACACTTTTCCCCGAGTACTAAAATTGTAACATCAATGTACGCATTAAATCTTAGTTGAAGGATTCTCCCAAAATAAACATCTTTATCATTAAATGTTACTGAATCCTCATGCTATTTTGAATCAAAACACCATTCATCGGCTGATAAAGTGCTACCGGAAGTTTGTTTATCATATTGAATCTGTATATGTTGTATTGCCATGTACCCTGGGAAAGAAATAAAGGAACTTTTCTGTAACAAAAATAAACAACACTTTAATTGATTAAATTAGAAATTAATAATTAAATAATTAATTGATAATTCAGTTAATGATTTAATTAATATTTTAATACAGATAATTATCTAATTATCTATTACGTTAGTTTATATGCCAATATTTGTCTAAATATAAACAAATTAAGTCAAAAATAGCGTTGTCAAAAAACACGGATTTGTTGGATTTATTGTTGGATAACATTTTACAAAACTGGCATTCTGACATTAATGGTAGCCCAGTTTTGAATTTGTACAATAATTTGAAGAGTGGGTTTAATGAACATTATTTAGATCTTAAACCAGGAAATCTTAGAACTTATATAAGTAGAATACGTATTTCTTCATACAAACCGGACGTTATGGTGTAAACAGAATTCCTAGAAATGAACGATATTGTATATATTGTAATCTTCGTGATATTGAAGATGAATACCATTTTATATTAGTATGTACCTGTTTTCTTGAAATTCGTAAACAATATATTAAGAGATACTACTATGTTAGACCAAGCTAGTATGTTCAAAATTATTGAATTGTTAAATTGTAATAATAAGAAAATATTGTGTAAACTTGGCTTACTATATCAGAGATGCTATGGCTAATAGAACATCTATGTCTTATAATATGTAATCCTCTATGTAGGAAGTAAACAGAATATTTTATGTTGTATTCTTTATCTATATTTTCATTGTTAACAGTATGTATGTTAAGATCTATAGCTATATTTATGTACATTAAATGCCATGTGACTATCAAATAAATGTTTTCGTTCATCGAAATATTTTCAAAAGAGCCTTTATAAATCATTAACTCAAAACATTCGATTGACAAAAATTCACTTACATCATCATCATCATCATCATCATCATCATCATCATCATCACAGAAATATAGGAAAACATATTTAAAATAATAAGGCTTGTGATATAAGCATTAAACCGTCTTATGTTTCAAAGAAATACTTTTAAAGTTAAAATGCAACAAAACAATTTCACGAATTTTACTTTATTCCAGATAATCATGTGCTTCTTTTTAATTATTATTACAACGGAGAGTATTTCTGAAGACATATGCACTTAATTAAGATATGCTCTTTTCATTCGCATTCAAATGTAGTTCGGCTACTGAGTTAATAAGTCGAAATGTCGAGTTAGTAAGTCGAAATTTCGAGGTACCAAGACGAAATTTCGAGTAAATAAGTCGAAATTTCGAGTTAATAAAAACACACACCTGGCACTAATGCTCTTCCGTACAGTCGTAACTTAATGCTTCGGGAAATTTGAGATAAATTGTATATTGCACGAGAATCACGAAATTATCGAAAAATGTCGTTTTTATATCTATTATTCTATTTATCCTGTCACCGTTTTTTAAAAGAATTTTATTAGGCAAACTACCTTTAATCACACTATCGGAAATGTTTCTATATAAAGAAAGAAGGCCCGAAGCGTGCATTATTCTACAACAATGCACTCGCCCTTCTTATTATCTCCTTTGAGGGCGCCATTTTGTTTGAAAAATGTGATAAATAAAAACAATTTTTTGTCGAATTTTGTTGTGAAAACTATCTAGAATGAAAGAAAATGATCTAACTAAGAAAATGAATTCGAACACCAATATCTTTTATTCAGTCGTTGACGCTGTATAGACGTTTAAATTATTGTTTACGTGACGTCACAATGTAGCGCCAAACAGCACGTGCAAAACAATCAAATCAAGTACGCTATTTTAATGTCGCAAACGAGTTAAGTTTTACATTTATTTCACTTTTAATAATTTTTATTTCGCTTGAAAAAATATAGAGTGAAATAAAATAAACAAACAAAGTTTTATCAACGTTTCCAAAATTCGTTTATTTATTTTATTTCACTCTATAATTTTTCACTCTATAATTGTTTTGCACGTGCTGTTTGGCGCTACATTGTGACGTCACGTAAACAATACTTTAAACGTCTGTACAGCGTTAACGACTGAATTAAAGATATTGGTGTTCGAATTCATTTTCTTAGTTAGACCATTTTCTTTCATTCTAGATAGTTTTCACAACAAAATTCGACAAAAAATTTGTTTTTATTTATCACATTTTTCAAACAAAATGGCGCCCTCAATGTGAAAATTACACGGATTTAGCTCAATACAGGATTGGAGCAGTACCTCTAGACGCTTTCAGAAATCATGATCACAAAATAGACAAATATCGTTTTTTTCGCCGAATTTTACATTTTTCCTTGATTATCGTACTTGATTCGGTGTGAAAAGATGAATTAGACCTGTTAAAGTTCATTCCGTTGGGTAAAAAGACAAGATTTTAGCATTTTATCATTCAAGCGCCTTGTCCGGTATATACCGGAATACGGTATTTAGTGTGGTGCTCCAATCCTTTTTTTTAGTCACAGCCAAAATACACAGGGAGATATTAAGAACGGCGAGTGCATTGTTGTAGAATAATGCACGCTTCGGGCCTTCTTTAAATTGTTTATATAGAAACATTTCCGATAGTGTGATTAAAGGTAGTTTGCCTAATAAAATTCTTTAAAAAACGGTGACAGGATAAATAGAATAATAGGTTGGTGCCGTGGATGGAGAAAGTTTATCTGGCGAGGCGGAGGAATTTATTGGGTGATTTTGTCGAATTTTGTTGTTAAAACTATCTAGAATGAAAGAAAATGGTCTAACTAAGAAAATGAATTCGAACACCAATATCTTTTATTCAGTCGTTAACGCTGTACAGACGTTTAAAGTATTGTTTACGTGACGTCACAATGTAGCGCCAAACAGCACGTGCAAAACAATCAAATCAAGTACGCTATTTTAATGTCGCAAACGAGTTAAGTTTTACATTTATTTCACTTTTAATAATTTTTATTTCGCTTGAAAAATTATAGAGTGAAATAAAATAAACAAACAAAGTTTTATCAACGTTTCCAAAATTCGTTATTCTACACACAGAAGATTTAACGACAGATTTTATATTTTTTATTGAAAAGAAGTCCGGCAAACATGCATACCACGTGATCAAGTGCCGTAGATCAGTAAAAATATACGGCACCTTGTTATCGAGCCGAAATTGATACAAGTGACAGGATAATAGCCGATATACACCTCTCAGGCCGATGTTATTTCCTAAATAGACATGTGTAAGTCATTAAATATTTGTAATATGAATGGAAGATCCCAGTAAGATTAAGTCTGATTTGCTTGTATTGTCTTGCTGGTATTTAAGAATCTTTAGGTAAATTACAGGGGAGGGTGAGTCAAGCGTCTGTTGATAAATTCCATGATCAGTCAGAATTTAGAAAATTTCTTGTAAAACTAGTCTTTTTATGTATATCCAGCTCTATAGATTATTTTGAAACGTATGTAAGGTAAATACATATCACACGTATCCCTAATTTGATTATTTATCTTTATGATTGACACCCTCTATTAATAGATTAAAAATATGGCTGTTGCTACCCAGTTTTTGTTTTTCTGAACTCTGCACATGGTGTTTTAGATACTCTTAACCAACCACCACTTTAAACATATATTTATTAGATTATTTGCTTGTTGTTTTTTTTAAATTGTTTTCTTTTTTACGATTTTAACCTTTATCCTTAGAAATGTTGGAGAAATTGGCAAAAAAATAATGAACAAGGAAGTGCTTTGCAGTGCTTCTGGGCGGATTTTGATCTAATAAATCGATTGGTAACACTTTCAAACCGATAAAATAAAGTTTTCATATGTTTTTATGAGAAATTTGAGTGCTTTTTGGTGCTATCGGGTGCTTTCTGGTTTTTCTATGCACCGCTGCTGGGCCCTCTAAAACTTGGGGGTCAGAACCACCCCCAGCTTCACAAGTCCCCTACAACTTTAAATAAAAAACTTTCAACACAGATGGGGTATCCATCTGTATCATAAAATATATTTTCAATTCAAACCATTTCCAGACAAAGTAAAAAGGAATGGCAAGCGCTACGGCCCTGTACTTCTAGCCAAAAGTCCTATCTGTAAGTGAGTCATGTATGGCTAGTCTATACTGTAGAGGTTAATCGTATGGTAATTTAAAAGTAAAGAGCTTAATAATAATAAAAAAACATTAATGTGTAAGAAATCTTGTGTGTCTAGAAGAAGACTTAAAGAAAAAATGGAATTTTTCCTGTTTAGAGGTTGATGTAATCCGGTATGCCTAAAATACGAAAGTGAGATTTTTGACGAAAGTGAGCGAAAGTGACTTTTAAAATTTGAATTGTACCGTTTTAATAGAATTTTACAGTGAATTTTCTGTTTTTAGACGTATATTATTAGCAACTTATAACATTTCTTTTCAAAAATAATCACTATGATGATTTAATCGCCATTTATTTGCATAATTTCTATACACAAGTTCTGAGATCTTCCTTTCGCTCACTTTGAAAAATACATTGAAAATATGAAAGTGACTTGTAAAATATCAAATATAGAGTTTGAATTGAAATTGTACTTAAATTGCAGTTTGTAAACCTATATTATCAGAATTAATAATTTGATATTCAACACTAAATTTCAATTAAACACTATATTTGATATTTCAGAAGTCACTTTCGTATTTTCTATGTGAGCGAAAGGAATTTGCTGAACTTGTACATGTATGTAGACATTATGTAAAAAATGAGGTAAAAATCATCATAATGATTATTTTCGAAAATAAATATTATATATTTCTGATAATATACGTCTACAAACTGCAATTTTAGTATAAATTTCAATTAAAACTCTATATTTAATATTTTACAAGTCACTTTCATATTTTCAATGTAAGCGAAAGGAAGATCACTGATATTGCATATAGAAATTATGCAAAAAAAGGGGGGGGGGGGTATAAAACTATAAATCATCATAATGATTAATTTAGAAAATAAATAATATTAATTTCTTATAATACACGTCCACAACCTGCAAATTTAGTACATTTTCAATTTAAACTCTATATTTAATACTTTACAAGTCACTTTCGTATTTTTCTATGTGAGCGCAAGGAAGATCGCTGAACTTATATATAGAAATTAGGCCAATAAATGGCAATTTTATTATGATTATGGTTATTTATTATAATATATATAATAAGTTGCTAGTAATATACGTCTACAAACAGCAATTTTACTGTAAAATTCTATCAAAACGGTACAATTCAAATTTTAAAAGTCACTTTCGCTCACTTTCGTCAAAAATCTCACTTTCGTATTTTAGGCAAACCCGATGTAATCTGGGATACAGATTTAAACCTTGGATAATTGGTAGATTTTTTTTTTCTTTTAAATATTAATGATTATTAATTTACAATTTTAAATGACATTAAAGTCTTAATCATGGTTATAAAAAAGATATTTCTATGAACAGAACATAACAATACAGGAAATACAAGAAAGGAAATTTCAACTAAAAAAACACAAACACTAATGAAGCCAGTATCTAAACTGTTTGCGTTAACTATTTAAAGTTGCTAGCTGTTTGTTCATCATTTAAAGTTTACATAAACAGCTATTTTAAACAATTTCATGTGATCACCAGTCAATTTGCTGTGGTACCTCCAGTTAAGTTATAAAAAACTTATTTTGATAATTTCAACCACTTAATAACCAAATTCAAACTTTAATCGTGATTTACTTGATATCATATAATAATAAAAAAGATTATTTTAATTTTTATACAAGGAAATATAATTCATTATAAATGGCTGAACATCATCCGTAAATATATATACATACATGTGTATATATAATTTGTTTATATTTTGTAAAAATATGTTTATATTTTGTAAAAATATAATTGAACTAAGTTAAAAGTCATTATTTGCACCCTTCTTAGCCCAATCTTAGTGAAAAGCATACCGTAATGCAACTCTTTTAAATTTTTTTGTCATTTTGCACAATTAGAATAATTATTCTGGAATAACAGAGTAAATGATTTGAAAATTTGCACTGAAGTTACATCAAATGGAACATTTATCTTGAAAAATTATTTCCAGTCCTGTGACTCCCATCATGTCAAAATACCTCAGTGAAGTCCCTTTAATATTTTTGTCTTTATTAGGCATGAACAGGTTCCTAAATTTCATCTAAAAATAAATAAATCAAAGCAGTGTTCGAAATTAGCAGTAGTCCTATAGCCCCTGACTACTAATTTTCTCCTCGGGCTACCAACTTTTCAAAGTAACAAGTCCAGCCTGTCTACTGTATTTTCAGAGGCAATATAAACAATTGTTTTGAACAAATGAATCGTGCTAGTGAAATGTCTTTTGGGCTAGTGAATATTCCAATCTGGTAGTCCAACCAGCCTAGTGGTTTCAAATCCGAATTTCTTACACTGTCAAAGGCTAAAAGATTAGCCTCTATTTGATGTACAGCTTCATTATTCAATTATTATTTCTATAAATTATGTAAATTAATTCATTCAGTCGCACTTTCTTACTGTTATAACTCCTTTTCCTCTAGATTTCTCTTAACTCTGTTTCTTCTATGAGTGAAAATCAACTCATTTGTGATATACTAACAGTTACTGATTATGTGATTTTTTTCTAATTACATAGATTGATGTCAATTCAAAATGCCAGAAACTAAACCACTAGTGAAGGAATGTTTACCTAAACAAGGACTCACTTACCATGAAGACATGCCCACTGTAGTGTTATGTAAACCAAAACTTTTGCCTCTAAAATCAGTCTCCTTGGAAAAGATGGAAAAAATGCAGCGTGAAGCTCAAGAAATGGTGAAACAACAGGAATTAGAGGCTACAGAGGAGGAAAACTTTGGCATTTACTAAAGTCTGATCAGTTTTTTGTTTTGTGTGTGAAATTTACTTTGATATTTTTGTTTCTTAATATTTTATATTATTAATCTATCAGTTTGTGACTTTGTAAAATTCAGTATAACAATGGGTTCTGTTGAGCAGCCCTGGCAGTATAATTTCCCCCCTTTCTTTACCATCCAACCAAATATTGACACTCGTAAGAAACAGTTGGAGGCTTGGTGCCGACTTGTTCTTGATATACAAAAACAACGGAAAAGTTACTCTCTAGATGTCAATGAAGCTCAGAATTCCATTTTTAGCAATAAAGATATTAATAGGAAGCTACCACTGGACGGAATTTACATGGTTCTTGATGAGCTTTGTAAGAAGGGGCATATTGAATGGAAAGATCCAAAAACAAAGAAAGAGTGTTTGGTGATGTGGCGCACTCCGGAAGAATGGGGTAAATTGATATACAAGTACATATCTGACCGGAGCATGATAAATACAGTTTGTACGTTGTTTGAAATATCAAATGGGGATGAAACAGAAGGTGAAGAATTTCATCAATTAGATGACTGGCTTTTAGTCAGAGCTCTTAAATCTTTGGAAATAGATGGAAAGGCAGAAATGATGGGCACTGAAGGGGTGAAATTCTTTTAGTTCAGCCCAGGGAAGCTTTGAATAATCAGCATAAAAATGAACGGTTGAAAAATGTAACTAGTGGTTATAAACATGATTAAAATCTGGTATTAATGAAATTGAATGTATTATAAAGTGTTTGTATTTTGTTTGCAAAGATTTTGATTTTTCTTTTAAGTACGAAAAACTTCTGGAAGGTGTTATAATAATTCCATATGCTTGTTTGATTTTTTTTATAACAAAAACATTTTTGCTGTGCAATGGCAGTGAATATGGATGATTTTATAATTTTCAACAGTTCTCTTAAATGATAAATATACCAACAAACAGACATTACTGGAAGATGTAACCAGTCCTGAGATAAAAGAATGATTTTGATATATAATTTCATTATTTAAAAATAAATGAGCCGTGTCATGACAAAACCAACATAATGGGTTTGCGACCAGCATCCGCGCAGTCTGATCAGGATCCATGCTGTTCACTTACAGACCCTATAACAAGGAAAGAAACTGATAGCGAACAGCATGGATCCTGATCAGACTGCGCGGATGCGCAGGCTAGTCTGGATCCATGCTGGTCGCAAACGCATTATGTTGGTTTTGCCATGACACGGCTCAAATGTTGAATTGTTTCATGTGTTATACTTATAGGTTTCATGAGTAATAACAGGAAGAATGAAAGAAAAGTTACATTACAAAATGTATGATGTGATCAGTATATGAATTAAATAAAAGTGTTAGTGTATATCTTCACTTGATTTTCTAAGCTTTTAAATGTACAAATTAAAATTGAGCTTGCATGAATGTATGTATGTGACAGGCTGAGGTTTGCTAAAATGTTGCTCATAACTTCCTTCAAAAACAGATGGATAGGCTTCGTTATTTGTTATAGCATTCAGACATGGATGATCTTCAGTCCTGTACAAAAGCTTCATAGATTGTCATTGCCTGAAGAATAAGTGTGTGCAAAGAGCTTGGAGTAAAATAAATTCTTTATATGTAGACTTTGATTTCAAGAACTGCATTTGTGTAAAAGGTGTAGAGCTTAGATATTTAAGATATATAGCTTTGTAAAACTAAACACAGTGATTAATACCAGTGATAGGAAATGAAGCGTCAAAGAACCATAATTCTACTTTGCTTAATTTTGAGTTATCTCCTTTTTATGATAATAAAAAATGTCAAATACTGCTTGTCTGGAGTATCACTTCTTATCTATCAATTATATCTCATTTAAAATTAGTAAAGAATCTTCATGTGATAGCTGAAACTACCTATGAAGGATAACCTGGAGATCATCTACAAAGGGCCTCAAGGAGAAAATGTCATTTAGGTACATGCAGGACATATATGACAACAAAGACCTGATGTTCATAATTTTTATGCTCCCACAGAGTGGGAGCATATAGTGTTGCACTTGTCCTTCCGTCTGTCGTTCGTCCCGAAATCTTGTGAACGCACTCCTCTTAAACCGGATGGCAGATTTTGCTTAAACTTCCAGGGATGAACAACCTTAATGTGTAGATGGTAGTAAAGGAAGGAATTTTTGCTGCGACCAAATTTTACAGGATTATGGCCCTTTGTTGATTTTTAGCTTGATATACGAAGTATATGGAGAGCTGTCCTACTCGCTCCCGGGCGTTCGGCGTCGCGTCCAGATGTGAGATAAAGTTTTGGTGCAGTAAAAATATTTTTCACTATTAACTTTGTCATTTCTTAAAGTATCAACTTTCAAACTTCAAATATATTTTCCTATCATCAAACCACATCTTATGTGACAGGTTCATAACTCTAGCACCAAATATTTTCAGATTTTATGTCCCCTTGAACTTTAGATTTTCCTTAAAAATATACTATGTTTTTACTGTTACTTCTTTATGTCTTAAGGATCAACCTCATATTCAAATATATGTACCTTATCATCATCCCCATCTTATGTTTTATACAAGGTTCATAACTCTAGCACCAATAATTTTTCCGGATTTATTCCCCTTGAACTTTTAGGGAATTTCCTTAAAAAATACTATTTTTTACTGTTATTATTTTTTTTCTAAAGGGTCAAATTTTCATATTCAAAATATTAACACATCATCCACATCTTATGTGGCAAGGTTTTAAAAACCAGCACAAAGCAAGAAATTTTTCCCCCCAAAAATTAGAAAAGAAAAAGTTATTTTTCAAAATTTTTTGTTTTAAAAAGGGATCTACCTCAAAAATTCAAATACTTATTTCCCTTTTCATTTAATTACCTTTTTTTGTTTACAAGTTCGTAAAATTTTTGAAAACCCAAATTTACACATTTAAACTTTTTTTGAACTTAGGGTTTTCTTTAAGAAAAATTTAAAAACTTTTACTTTTTTGGGATCTACTTTAAACTTTAAATATATATTTCTTATCATTTTCACCCCATTTTTTGTGAAAGGTTTTTATTTAAATCTAGCATGAAATTTGTTTTTAGAAAATTTTTCCCCTTGATCTTGAATTTATTGGGTTAACAAATGTATTTTTTACTAAACTTTAATTACAAATTATACATAATTGGTTTTTTTTCATAGTTTTTGTCCTCCTTACTGCGTCCAGTTATTTATTATTGAGCTTGGCCTGTCTCCTGTGACCAGCTCTTGTTTCCACTATATACATGTAGAAATTTTGAACGCAACTCCTCTTAAACCGAAGCAATTTTGCTTTTTAACTTCCAGGATGAAAAACCTTAATGTGTAGATGGTAGTAAAGGAAGGAATTTTTGCTGGCCCAACCCAAATTTTAACAAGAATTATGGCCTATTGTTGATTTTAGCTTGGACTATACGAAGTAATGGGAGAGCTGGTCCTTACTCGCCGCGTCCGCCACTCCAGATTTAGATTAAAGTTTTGTGTGCAGTAAAATATTTTTCACTATAACTTTGTCATTTTCTTAAGGTATCAAACTTAAAAAAACTTCAAATATATGTTCCTTATCACAACCACATCTTATGTGGACAAGGTTCATAACTCTTAGCACCAATATTTTCAGAATTTTATCTCCCCTTGAACTTAGAATTTTTTCCTTAAAAAATACTATTTTTTACTTTCACACTTCTTTATTTCTTAAGGGATCAACCTCATACTTCAAATACGTTATCATCATCCCTATCTTATGTGCTAAGGTTCATAACTCTAGCACCAATATTTTCAGATTTATCTCCCTTTGAACTTAGAATTTTCCATAAAAAATATTATTTTTTACTGTTACAATGTACTTATTTATTTCTAAAGGGATCAACTACATACTTCAAATATATTTACGTTATCATCATCCACATCTTATGTGACAAGGTTCATAACTCTAGCACCCAATATTGCAAGAATTATCTCCCCATAAACTTTTGATTTTTTTTACTAGAAAAAATGTTATTTTTTATTATAATTTTTTTTATTTTTAAAGGTATCTACCTCAAACTTCAAATACGTAATTCCTTATCATCCAATTACATTTTATGTGACAATGTTCATAACTCTTGAAGCAATATTTACACATTTATCTCTCTTTGAACTTAGATTTTCTTAAAAGAAATATAATAAACTTCTTTACTTTTTAAGGTATCTACTTCAAACTTCAAATATAGTATTTCTTATCATTACACAAATTGTTGTGTGACAGCGTCTATAACTTCTAGCATGACTATTTCTAGAATTATTTCCCCTTTGATCTTGGAATTTATTTTAACAAATATTATTTTTTACGTATAACGTTAAAACATAATTTATACCATAATTGATATTACTTTCATAGTTTGTCCTCCTTACTGCGTCCAGTATTTATTAGTCGGAGACTTCGCTGTCTCTGTGACAGCTCTTGTTTAGTTTTCAACTTGTGCACATGTGGACTGTAGTCAATAATATTTCCTTAGAGTCATAAGATTGAAGAACAGTGGTGTGTGGGGGGCATCCGTGCCTATGGACACATTTCAGTTAGTCTACATTTTCTAAGAAAAATATTGAGCTATTGCTGCAGTCAAGCTGTCCTTCCTTTGCTGTTTTCGTCCAAGAAAATTAACAGTCGTCGTAATTTTTTTATTCTTATTGGATATTTGGACCAATTTATTGTTTAGAAGCAGCATACATAATATTACACTACCTAATTTACTTTTGAAAGATGCAAAACAAAACATAAATAAATATCAGCCTTGCGTCATTTAAAACATTCAAGTAAATATCCAAAATACAATTAGAGCCGGGATGGGGTAAAAAACATTTTCGTTTGCGACCCGATAGATCCGACCCGTGTCATCTGCGGAGTCTTATCAGGATCCATGCTGTTCGCTTACCAACTATTACAAGTAGAGAAACTGATAACGAACAGCATGGATCCTGATCAGACTGCGCAGATGCGCAGGCTGGTCTGGATCCATGCTGGTCGCAAACGCACTATGTTGGTTTTTCTAGCATTTCTATTTTAACTTATAAGTTCATTGCTTATTAAGAAATTGAAGAGAAAAAAAAGCAATGCAGCTTGTAAGGAGGTTTAGCCGTATGGTTTAGAATGTATTACTTAAATATCTTACAGGTTTTTTTTTTAAAGATCACAATTTTTATGAACAATGAATGTGTAGTTGCAGTAATAATCATTTGATTACCAGTACATTATTTGAGCCAAGTTTGGAATTATTGGATAAGAGAAATTTTAGTTTCAAATTAATTTCCAGTTTTTTTCAAATACTATTTTCCAGTTATTAAATACTTGTGTAAAATATTCATGTATTAAAACTGTGCTTTTAAGTAAATACCTGCCATGAGTCAGTCAGTGTATTGATCATGTGATGGGAGGGTTTTTGTTCTTGGTGCTTTTGAAGTTACCTTTGTCATAATATTTTAAATTCATTTTATAGGAAAGGTATTTCCTTAATTTTTTCCTGCTTTAGTACAAAAACTTTCTAATGGCTAAAATTTGTATACATCTATGTGCACTGAATAAAGAGCATTTGGATGACCAATTTTTGAACTTTTGTAGGTGTAAAAGATTACCGTGTGGGTGTTAAATAGTATGTATCATATTAGGTCAGGTTTTATTGTGCAATAATAGACAGATAAACTCTAGAGAATTGAATGTAACTTTGTATGGAAATATATCATTTTTATTTAGAAAACCCAACACTTTGATGGTTATACATGTACTTTTTAGCTGAACTACTCGCATAATAATTAAGCTAATGCAGTCACCCATTTGTCGGTGTCCATGTGGTTAAGTTTTTGCGTGTAAGCTAGTATCTCCATAACATCTGAAGGGAATGGATTGAAACTTCACACATTTGTTCTCTGTGATTATCTAACATGATTAGCGTAAGTCCCCAACTCGGATTTGCTTTTTGCATATTTATGCCACTTTTTGACTTGGAAATTCTTGGTTAAGTTTTTGTGTGTAAGCTGGTATCTCCATAACTCCTGAAGGGAATAGATTGAAATTCACACACTTGTTCTCAGTGATCATCTAACATGATTGGCACAAGTCCCATAACTCAGATTTGCTTTTTTGCATATTTATGCCCCTTTTTTGACTTAAATTTCTTGGTTTAGTTTTTGCTTGTATGCTGGTATCTCCATAACTACTGAAAGGTTTGTGCCATTTTTTGTGACGCTTATATGCATTCATAATAATCAAGCAGTGATTTACTCGATAAAACATCTTAGTAACAAGCCTTTGAACCTATTTGGACAATTTTATGTATTCATATAGGTAAGCATTATTATACTCAATGAAACACCCTTGTGGCAACTTTTTTGAATAGTCGAGCATCACTGTCCTCCGACAGTTCTTGTTGTATTTGCTTTCTGATTAGGTTCAAAGGTCAGCAACATTTTCCTAAAGAAATTAAAGTTTACCAATTACTCCTTGCATTGTAAATGTGCTGCATGCAAAGAGCAAACTAGCTTATTCTTATACACCTAAACTGGGGTCTGTTTATCCACTTAGATTGGCTTTTATCACATACCCATGCTGATTTAACAAATCAGTAAAAATAGTAATGCATGGCTGTGCACATATTTTGACATGTCGTCATTTTCATTATATAAACATAGTGTTAAAACATGGCTTATTGGTAGTGTTATATTGTAGGGGTGCCAACCTGTCAGAAGTCAATACTGTTTGAGGGCAAAATATTAAGGCTGAAAGGGCAATATGAGATCTGTTAAAGCAGGGCTCAATCCTTGTAAACTCTTCCGGGGACATTTATTAGCATGGCTAAACCCTGAACAGTATATATCTGTACAAGACTGAAATTTTTTTAAACAAATGTAGTCACAAGATAAAATGCCCAAGTCAGTTTTATCTGCAGCCCCCACTCCAAAGGATAGTGGAGAAATGAGCTAACTCCCTGCATTGAAAAGCAGTTGGTTGATAAATAGAAAAAAAATATAGCATTACTTGCAGTTGATTTATGTATGCAGTCGTATTCAGCATTAAAATTATGTTTTCCAAAAAAGATCTTTCGAAAGAGATTAATATATTATGTGGATCATAAACATAAATCCTATAAATATGTAAAAGGAGAAGTCATTGAAATGGTTTAAACACCTCTTGGTCACATGTTTATTTCTCGGGTCAAAATTTCTGTTTGTTTTATGACCATAGACATTTGGACAAACAGTCTCTCATTGTGGGAACTGGGATTCAGAAATCATGTGGGATTAGTTGTCAGTCACTTGCCGAAAAATGTAATTACGGGATAAAAAGTGATTAGTTATCCAGCAAGCCTGTAAGGTGGACAAACCCCCTAGATAAGATCAAAAAGTGAGGTTGAAGTTTAAAAAACTCTGCCTCAGCCCGGTCAATTTTTAGGGATCACATAGGTTCCAAATGTATCCCCTTCAGCTCTTAGAATCCGTCACAATTTTAAATTTTTGCATTTCTTCAAAATTTTGGGGGCCTAATGTGGTTCATGACTTCATAACCCGGGATCCACTTAGAAACGTATGAGTCACAGCATCCCGAAACTGAAAATTTTCAAAAATTTTCCCGAATTCAAGAGAGGATTACTTTTGTCCAAAAATCATTAAAAACCACGACCCAAAATTCAACTTGAAAATGCTTTTTCCTAGAGTGTATTCTATATGTCAAATTTTGAGTTGGGAAAGGTACAACCATGAAAAAGAAACTAAAAAATTTTTATTTTTTTGGGTTTAAATCTTTTTCAGTTATTTAAAAACCCGACCCAAAATTAAACTTGGACCAGGGGGTATTTCTTTATGATATATCCATTATGTTAAATTTGAGTAGAAATGTACGTACTTAATGTTGGGGAGATAATAACGGAAACTGAAAATTTCCTTTTTTTACCAAAAGTAAAAATGAAAGGGGCATTTTACAACTGCCCAAAAATCATTGAAACCATGACCCCAAATTCAAACTTGGACCTTGCGCAATTCCTTTTACATATCCATATTTTAATTTAGTTGAATTATGTACAAATGTTGGGGAGATAATGAACGGAAAACTGAACGAGTTCCTTATTATTTTTAAGTTAAAGGGCATAACATCTGCCAAAAAATCATTGAACCATTACCAAATTCAAACTTGCCAGGGCATTCCATTTTAACGTATCCATATATCAAATTTGAATTTTTTTTTTTTTGAATGTGTAATAATTTGGGGGAAAAAATTTAAGTAAAATGAAAAAATTTATCAAGAGGGGGTTTCCCCGTTAAAAATTATTGGAAATAAAGCCAAATTAAAAAAAATTTGGGCCCCTTTTTTTTTTCTGTATATTCCCTTAAAGTCAAATTTAGTTGAATTTTGTGCAACCCCTTACTAATAATGAAAAGGATACTGGTGATGAAAGGTATAAGAATGACGGAACAGGGGTAAATATGCCCCCGGGCATTTTTTGGCGGAGGGATTTAAAAAAAAAAATAAAAAAAAGGTAATTTTTTTCTTCCAATTTTTAAACAAAGGGCATTTCTGGGACAAAATTTTTAAATCTATTTTAAATTAATTTCAAAAATTTAAGACAAAAAAATTTCATTTCACCATCACTAGCCAAGTATAGCATAAACACAGTTACAAAAAATAAAACAATATAAAAAATCATGTCGGTCAACACAATCACACCTCCTTTTTTCCAAAAAATAAATGAGCCATGTCATGACAAAACCAACACAATGGGTTTGCGACCAGCATGGATCCAGACCAGCCTGCGCATCCGCGCAGTCTGATCAGTATCCATGCTGTTCGCTATCAGTTTCTCCACTTGTTATAGCGTTTGTAAGCGAACAGCATGGATCCTGATCAGACTGCGCGGATGCGCAGGCTGGTCTGGATCCATGCTGGTCGCAAACCCATTATGTTGGTTTTGTCGTGACGCGGCTCAAATACTGTTATTTTTCTTACAATTCTTGTGTACAACAGTATATTTCATACTGTGAAGAATAATACAAAATAGTGTGATTGTAATGAACAAATATTTATTGTATATTTTACTGTATAAATTATTCTGATCCTTTTATTATATAGTATCTAGGTATAAAAACCACTAGCAAAAGTCTGACATCTATCATTTCAACTGGCAAATACTTGTTTGAAAGGAAAAGAAAGAAATTACAATAAATAAAACAACAACAACAAAACAACAGCATTTTTTATACTTTTTATACATGTGGTAAAATGAAAGGAGACTCTCTATCTCTGTCATTGATCCTCAACTTGATAATTCAGATGTTTAACTTTTCAAGAAAACACACAAAAAAGCATAACTTTTGCAACATTAACAAGAATAATAGATTGATTTAAATAAATTTACACACATAGTATAACAATATGTACGGTTTTGGTTTGGCAACACCTCCATATAACTCAGAAGTGTTTCTTTAAAAATCCACCTTTTAAAACATCATCTTATACAAACATATAAAAACTCTTGGTTCATAAAACACCTCTAATAAAACATGTACAAAACACTTGTCATGTTTTGGTGAAATGTAAATACATTGTATTAAATAATCACAGTGAAACTTTAAAGATATTCAAGCATTAATCAAAGTGTGCACTAAATGTAGAAAGTGGTTTGACTGCACTCATGTACAGATATAGTCTGGTTTGACTGCATTGATGTACATAAGCCTGGTTTGACCACACTTATGTACAGATATAGTCTGGTTTGACTGCATTGATGTACATAAGCCTGGTTTGACCACACTAATGTACAGATATAGTCTGGTTTGACTGCATTGATGTACAGATATAGATAGTCTGGTTTGACTGCATTGATGTACATAAGCCAGGTTTGACCACACTAATGTACAGATATAGTCTGGTTTGACTGCATTGATGTACAGCTATAGTCTGGTTTGACTGCACTAATGTACAGATATAGTCTGGTTTGACTGCATTGATGTACAGATACAGTCTGGTTTGACTGCATTGATGTACAGAATAATGATATAGTCTGGTTTGACAGCATTGATGTACAGATATAGTCTGGTTTGACTGCATTGATGTACATAAGCCAGGTTTGACCGCACTAATGTACAGATATAGTCTGGTTTGACTGCATTGATGTACAGATATAGTCTGGTTTGACTGCACTAATGTACAGATATAGTCTGGTTTGACTGCACTAATGTACATATATAGTCTGGTTTGACTGCACTAATGTACAGATATAGTCTGGTTTGACTGCACTAATGTACATATAAGCCTGGTTTGACCGCACTAATGAACAGATATATGATCTTGAGTCTTGTTTAACCTAATCACTACATGTATACTGAATTATTTACAGCTAAAAGTAAGTCTGAGTCTTGGAACTGAAATTATTTGATGTTGAATTGAATTGAATTAAATGACTTTTTTTTAAAAAGAAGCTATTTTTCCTTATTCTTTGTTGCTGGAGGAATATTAAGTATATATCATAGAGTAATACCTTCATTTAGTAAAATTATTATTGCTACATTTTACACAAAAACTTAACAACCATTGTATGAGGTATATGGTTCTTTCAACCATTCTGCTCAAGTTTACTCATATGGAGTTTGATAACAACATTTATTTAGCTAATGCAGAAAATAAATAATAATAAAAACAAATTTATTTTACAATGGCATCAAACAAAACAAGAAAAAGTGGTGAAATTAAAAGACTGAATGTGCAAAGGTATATGTCATTAAGAAACAATTAAGACAGTGAAATCCATTTCTCTAATACATTAAAAGACATTATTTTACTTGACAAAAATAAAATTGGTTTCAAAGGCAAATACCTAACAGAGAAACGAAATTTCTGCCTTTACACTATTTCAAAGAGCTCTTAATTTTAGATCAAACTTTTCAACAACTTTAAATGCCAGTCTAACATATAGCACAGCTATTGGTCACGCTGACTTTGCTTATCAAAACTTAGACTGGTTTCAATTACAAAAATTTAGACTGGTTTAATTTTCAAAAACTTAGACTGGTTTAATTTATAAAACTGGTTTTATTTATAAAAAAAACTTAAGACTGGTTTTATCTACAAAAACTTAGACTGGTTTTATTTATTAAAACTTAGACTGGTTTCATTTACAACTAGAAATCTGTTTAGATTTCAGACTGGTTCTTCAAAACAATTATATTAAAATAATAACGAGACAAAAGCTCACCACATTCAGTCTAATTTATACATCTTTATTTTCCCATCCATTAAATGGAAAATGTATTTCTTTTATGATGACTTTCCTGAGAAGAGTGACATTGAAACACCTCATTTTGGCTTGAAAATGCAATTTCAGTTCCTTCATATGATAACTAAAGTTAAATGACAGACTTTTAATGTTTTGTATCAACATTTGTATAGAATCTCCTGTTCTCCACAACAAGATTAAGAATATAAATAAATATAGGCAGAGAAAATAACACAAAAAATTATATTACAAACAAAAAGTGAATAAAATTACAACCAACTAAATCTTTGTCTGTGCCTACTACATACATTTTAAAAATAAATATGACTGGTGGTCATGTACAATATGCAAAAAATCATCTTTAACCCCACCCCCCTTTTCCTGGCCCACCCTCTTTAGAATAATTTACTGCATAAACACTATTCTGTAATCTTATTTACCTTCCTCAAGTAAAGAGTTATAACATCAAAAGTCTAACATTTCATAGCATACAAAAATCAAACATTCTATCCACTGTAAGATATAATGAAAATGTTTCAGAAACATATTCTTAAGTGTTTATGGTTTATATTAGTTTATTGTATACAAGCTCTTATGCTTACATTATCATATTTTGTGAATGGTTTGGGTTACTTTGCCTGTTTTATCATTATCAACAGAATTATATAATATCAATATAATAAGCATAATGTTAACTTGAACTATTTAAATCATGTTGACCTTCTTTCAAATATATTTCTGTAAAGTAATGATTTTGAAAAACAAAAAAACAAAAAATTTCATCTCAAGGAACTTGTAGCAGAGGCCATGTAAAATAACAATATTAATCATATATAATAAAAAAAATCACACAAAAAAGTCATTGTATTTCTTCCTCTTTCTTTAAAAAAAGTGACATAAAATAGAATGTGAATGCCTCAATACTGTCCAACATATGGTCCTTTAAACACTTGCCCGGTACTTACTTTACACTCTAACTTCTCAAAGTTCTAATATAATGTTGATTTTCTTTTTTTTTTGAAATTAATGAAATGACTGTGTCAATGGATATTTCTCAAGCACTCTATATATAATTAAGTGTTTTCTTTTGTTTCTTCAATCAATCATGAGTGATCACAGTTTGATTGTTGAACGAGATCCCTGGAAACACTCCTTAAAACTATCATCGCCCTGAAAACAGAAACCATATATACAGTTTATTTTATGATTATTTCAGAAATAAGATGTGGCAGAAGTTGGCATTTAATTTTACAAACATAACTTACTTGCCTGAATCTTGTGTTACAAGAAACCATGTACATTTTAATGGCTTAATTATCAAAATGTTTCATAGAAACAATTTAAATATTATGCATAAATATCCAATGCCATGTGTAGGCCCCAGCAATCAGCACAACCATTAGTTACTCAACAATTTACTGCCATGTTACAAATCACATTAAAAACCAATTAATAACCACTCAGGAGTGTTGCTACTGTCAAATTTTCACCAGCAACTTTGAAATAAGAGCACTGTAAATATCAGGTTTTAAAGGAATTTTGTCATCAATGTGTTATAACAATTTGTTGTCTATTCAACTATGATTGCAAGTTTCTAGTTGTCTTAAAAGGGTGAAGGGGTGTATTAAATCAGTATTTAAGCATAACATGAATCAAAACTAAATCATTAACATTTTCAGATTAAAATACTGTATATAACAACATTAAACAGCCAATTTTTCATTTAAAACACTTTTATGATTGGTCGAAATACAATTCTGAATGGTTATCTTTCCAATACAAAAAAAAACAAATAAAACATGGGAATTAAATAAAACACAATGAATGCATTTATCGGAAAACCTTTTAATCTTTATATCAAAAAACCAAAATTTAAACAGTATTAAGCTTATGTATCAGTATGTCCTTTTTAAAGAAGAAACCATTTATTTGCTTGTTAGGCATAATGTGCCTTTAAATGATGTGCTCTTAGCAAATATTGAGTTTTGTTTCATGTATACAATCTCTATATACACACATTGGAGGAAATATTTGACTTATAGAAACATATGGTTAATCTCATAAAGTGGTATAATTCAATGATTATAATATTAAAACTGCACACAAAGTAAGCATAAATGTTAGATTAGGATTAAATTTAATCCATTTTAATCTCTATACACTTAGAAACTTAACAACCATAAAACTGTGTTTAAGTACACCTATTCCACAATTTAATAAAGGTTATCAATAATTCTTATTAAAAATGCATATGTTTTGATAAAATCAATACTACAAGGTTTTAAAATGCACAACAAATTTTTTTTTTTAAATTACGAAATCTAAATGTACAAATTTAGCATTAGTTCTTAGGAATAAATCATTGATATATTTTTCATCACTATATATCCTTTTTTTCTATAATTCTCTTAAAAATCACAATAAACTTATTTTCTTTAACTTTCATTATATTATTATAAATATACTATGCTCATCCCTAAGTAAAATACATGTATTTTAATCACAGAAATTTATTGAAATCCATGAAATTCTAACTGACTATGTCTAACTGGAATAAAACAATGAATAAACTATGTAAAGGAAGCTTTGTTTCCAATTACAGGTCAAGTAAAGTTGATCTTTTCTTAAAAACCTGCCAGTTTTTTTAAATGACACCATAATGTATATTCATATGGTGACAACCTATAGTGCGCAGAATTTTAAACATAACATATCCACTGTCTGTCAAGTCAAACATGTTTATATTTTTTTTACAAAAAGAATGTGTAGCAAATATCAATATTTTCTAATATCAAATTTGAGCATAGTATATCTTTAAAATAAATTTTTCCTCCCCTGTGTCTGTTATTTACTTATAGCAATGTGATAGTAGATATACATGACAGTGATGGCAGGAAGCTAAAATGACTGCCTCAAATGCATTTTGGGTAACCTTAAAAGCTTGAAGAACACTACTGTATTTAAGGAGCCATCTCAGAAATTTTTGAAGGACAACCTCTAGTATAATTTTAGAAGTGAATACATTCAAAGATTAGTACAACATTCAAACAGTATAATCACTGGCATGGATTAACTTTAAGCAAAGATGCACAGGCCGGCAGTTATCACATTCAGCACTAAAAGTTGCAAAAAGCTGCTGTGCCACATGACAACTACCAACCTTAATTAGGACAAATTGAGTTAGTTTAGAATATATATGTAGTGGTCATTGCCCCAACAGAAATATAGTGGTGTTTGACCTGGTAAGATGGGACGTCCCAGAAATTCCTGTGAGTTTACATCCTGGTCTCTTGATGAGTGGACATGCAAAACTGTTCAGATTTATCTATCTGATTGCATCAGATTCTGCGTGTCAAAGTATCCAAAGAACTTGAACATTTATGTAAGTTTTTTTATACTATTATAGATTAACTATATATAGAAAAGTTATAGAAAGCTTATTCAGTCTAACACCTACCTGCTGTTGCTAATGCTTGTGAGCCATGAGCAGCCGATGAGCTTCCTGCTGCTTTTTGTTTCAACATTGTCCAATCAAATACGTAATCATACTGATAATTGAGGGTGCGGAATAGTATCCTAAACAGCTGACGTAAATACATATAATCTGGCGCTTCTTCAAATCGTAGTCCTCGACAGTAATTCAAATACATAGCAAACTCTGCTGGATAGCCCTGTCAATACAATACCAGAAAAACAATTAATGCTCAACAAAATAAATATCTTCAACGGACTTGTTCATCTTTCAATCTGGACAAAATTATTCTTCATGTTTTAAGGAAAACTAAAAAAGAATGTTCTGGCTGAATAGTGAACATTGCAGACTATGATCAAAATGCACAGTTGTGGCACAGGTACAAGCATTTTCAGTTGCTGATAGCAGGCTGAGGGTCAATTTACTAGCCATACTAAAGAGAAATCTCAGGGACGGTTTTATAATATAAAACCAGACAAGATGAGTAGATATGTTAAATTGTACATGAAAGTTCCTACATCATCTAAATTGTAAATTTTGGATAAATTTTGACACCACTCTGAGAAAAATAGTGATTTTCACATAGGACAAAGACTAATAGGATAGGGCCCATAGGGTGATAAGAAATAATTGTTTCAACTCACCTTACATAATACTTCAACTGGAGTTGACATTTTCTTTTCACTGATTTTCTCATATTTTTGTTTTTTAGTTGCCGCCTGAAAATAAAATAATAAAATTAAGGATTATTTATTGACATAGCAAAAGCTCACTATGTAAGACTAAATTGTTATCATTTTACTCCAGTGTTTTTCATTGAGAAGCCATTCATGCCTGAAACATTGTAAACCTAATGTCACTTATCTATCAGATAGTTATAAAGTGTATTACACATTTGTCAAAGAGGCCAAAAACAATTTTCTTGATGTAATTACATATTCATGTTGTACAAAGATTTGATTTTTGATTTTTTTTATAAATATCGGATACACATTTCATGCTTGAAAATTTTATAAACTTTGATCAAGTTGATGATTAATAAAATGTAAACAAGTTTTCCATGCATTTGAATCACTTTATCTGTTAGAATTCTACTTCACACTTATGATGATTTTTTTTGTTCAGTCTGTTTCAAAATTTATTCATAATATCAATCATATTTTGTTGATAATCTGCATCTGTGTGAAATTCATTTTTGTGTCATTAAATTTATTGCATCTAATTGGGAGAAATTTATCATGTATAATGTATTACAAATTAATGTATTTTTAAAGCTACTGAAAATTTTGACTAAATTCTTAATAACTTAATGTTTGTAATTCATCATGTAAATGTTAAACAATGCATAAATGCAAAAAATTTTTGGTTACAATAAAATATCTCTGTGTACAATAATTTACCTTAAGTCCCTGCCATGGTAGAGTGCCCCTGTTGAAGTACATTAGTACATATCCTAAAGACTCCATATCGTCACGACGACTTTGTTCAATTCCTGTAAGATGTACATCAAATTTAAATGATTATAATATATACAAAATTGCATATTATTCTTAACTGGAATTTTAGATTCAAACACATTATTAATGATACACTAACAGGGCTCAAGAGTATCATTTCAATATACACTCACATTCTACAAAATAAAAAATTTGTTTTCTCTGATTTCACAATAAATATTGCGCTAAAAAATTATAAGATATGTGTACCTCAAAATTCTCAAATACATGTAATTAAGTATATGCATAAATCTGTTGTTAGTTATTCTCAGAAGAAATGATTTGTTAAAAAGATCTAATCACAAAATTATGCATCAACTTCCTCACTTAAATAATACAAAACAAAAACTGAACTGTAATGAAATTATTTTAAATCCTGCTTTATAAACAAATCACTCCAAAGGTGAATTTCTTTTATGACACAGGTCTATAGGCTATACCAAGTCACATCACATCATCCCAAACCAAATTTCTTTTACATCAAGCTGCCAAAGTAGATTAACTATTAACTATACATAAGGATGTCTAATTTCTCCAAAAAAAGAGGTTTCTTCCTATAACTGTCCTTCTGTAAATAAACCACATCTCACTGATTATAATAAACATTGAATTTTGTATTACCTAAATGTGCATTAATGCTAGCATATCTGGCAGTTCCAGTGAGATTTTTGTCTTCTCTGTAGGGTATATGTTGTCTAGTTCGGCTATCCCGATATTTTTTGGCTAAGCCAAAGTCTATTAAAAATACCTGAAATTGAGAAAAATACATTTATTACTTCATGAAATAATTGTGATCTTTATACAAAAAAGAAATTCCTTTTCTTGTACTAATTTTTTTGAACAATAGATTATATTCAGTTGATATAACGGACAATTTAAATTACTACTGGTATATCTTTCCATATGTTGTACAGTAAATAAATCAAATACTTGGCAATAGGGGCAAAACTTTGCAAAGATTAATGTTAAGAGACTGTTTGACATAATGTCACATTTGTTATAGTGTACAATGTTTTCAAATTTTAATAGTTGTTATAGTGAACAATGTTTTCAAATTTTAATAGTTTCTGAGAAATGGAACAAAATTACGTAAAGGTTACCTAATGCCAATAATTTAACAGTAGTTTCACTTTTTTGTTTGAAAAGTGGACCTACAATGAATCTCCTTTAATGGTAAAGATAACAGGATTTAACTTACAACATACATACATCATTCAGTGACATACATAGCCCCCATCCCTCCCCATCACTTTTTACTTTTTTACTTGTAGTCTCCCAGATAATTTCTTTTAACTACAACTTACATAACATAAAACCGAACACGAGGATGTCATTGTTTCAAGAACTAAAGTCATGCATCTGCTTAAATATCACAAATGTCATTATACACCACAATACTGCTACACGTGTTTGTATCTTTACTGATTACACAACCATGTGATTACAAACACACGGCTATCGTATATCTTTTTGTTACGTGTAAAAACACTCCTAATTTCAGCTAGACACTTGAATGAACTACGTGTGATAGGAGAAAAAAATGAGGTTGAAATTAATGAAATGCTATATTTGGTTTTAGAATCAATATGAATATTTCATGGTAAAAGACAATAATGATAATGTCTTCTAAACACGTGGCTAGAAAATCAGGTTCATATTTACACGCACAATTGTACTCGCAAGTACAATTTTCATTAATGGAAATTTAATTCCTGATTATTACCTTTAATAGAATTTAATAGGTAAGTTAATGTCATCAGCTGAAAGTTACAGTTGATAGAAAGCAGTGGGGTTGCATGAGCTTTTATAAGCTCAGGGTATTATAAATATTTTATCCACATAATGGGCTATGAAATTACTATTACTATAGAAAACTTGACTGTTTCTCAATGTTCAGGAATAGAGTATATGATAATGACAATCTATTTCTGTTTTGAAATCACATATTCTCTGATCATTAACAGAATAACGTGCAGGGTATATATACAGCCTATTGTCAAATTGGGACATTGAAGATCTAAACTGTAGAATGTCAAATTGGGACATTGCAGAGATATAAACTGTAGAATGTCAAATTAGGACATTGAAAGATATAAACTGTAGAATGTCAAATTGGGACATTGCAGAGATACAAACTGTAGAATGTCAAATTGGGACATTGCAGAGATATAAACTGTAGAATGTCAAATGGGGATATTGCAGAGATATAAACTGTAGAATGTCAAATTGGGACATTGCAGAGATATAAACTGTAGAATGTCAAACCGGATTATACAACTCTAATAAATAACTGTAGAATGTCAAATTGGGACATTGCAGAGATATAAACTGTAGAATGTCAAATTGGGATATTACAGAGATACAAACTGTAGAATGTCAAATTGGGATATTGCAGAGATATAAACTGTAGAATGTCAAACAGGATTATACAGCTCTAATAAATAACTGTAAAATGTCAAAAAGGCCAATATGCAGAAATACAGACTCATAAATATCAAAAATGGTTATATACAAAAATGAATGAATTCTATAGAATGTCAAAAAGGGTTATTTAAAGAAAATTAAATGCAATAGAATGTCCAAGAGGCGTATAATACAGTAATAATTACTGTTACTGTGTATAAATCATTTCCTACTATACTGGTAACCCTCAAAGCAGATTCTTGCATTTGAGCTTATGTAGCTAGCATATCCATGCAGTCTGACCAAATTCTGCGATTGCTGACTGACACTTTTTTATTTTTGTACTTCAATGCTGAAACCTCATTATTTACTATACTAAAACTGTGCACTTCTTTAAAATCTGCGACCAGAATTATCATACAAAAATAAATGGGGTTTTACATCACTTATATTTGTAATGATGACATGATAATTACTTACTTTATTACAATGCCTTCCAATACCCATGAGGAAGTTGTCAGGTTTTATATCACGGTGGATGAAATTCTTATTGTGGACATACTCTATTCTGTTGATCATCTAAAATAGATATCATAAAATACACAAAATGATTTTCTTGCTGTAAATTTATCATCATACAAAGGAAAAATAGTAATATACATAGCAACTCTAGAAAAAAAAATATGTTCTCAAATGAGATAAAAAAAAATGTTGCATGTAAGAAAAATTCTATCAACACAAAACTTTTACATTAAAGCTATTATACCTTAAAGAACATAAACACAGATAATATTTGCCAAGGATTGTAAACTTTTTTATCCAATTTCATGATGATTTTTTTCAACAAATTCTTTTGTTGGGAAAAAAATTTGAGGGCTTCCATTTAAGGAAAATAAAAAATCAATTTTGCTAAACAAAATGATCTGCTTTGTTTGATTATGTTAGATTTAGATTTTTGTCCTTCAGTTTTTTTATATTATTTTCATAGCCCCAGGTTTGTTATCTATAGTGTATCAAAGTTTGTTTACAAAATGACATACAACATGCCCATACATGACAGTCGATCAATCAGCTGTTAACCTATACTTTTCAACATGTACAATAAATAATTAGGTCACTGAGGGTCAAATGACCATAAGTCTCATATTAATGTACAGGCATAAACGTAACTATGATAAAATATGGGATGTATTTATGTTATATTGTTAATGTATGTTTCTGTGTATATAACTACAACACAAAGCCAGTATATTTACACAAAGAAAGTAGGTCAGAAGTGATTAAGCCACTAAATCCCAGCAGTGTTGTCATGACAGGTTATTGTTTGCCATGAAATAAAATTTAGCTTGCATCATAATAGACAATTAATGTGTCAACATTTTACGAGATTTTAATAGATACAGCCTAGCTGCCTTTTATTTCCTCCTCAATATTTTTTAAATACTTAAAAATCCTTGTCCTAACAACAAGATTTTTTTTTTTACTTGCAGCCCTTTCTGTATTTCAGGATTTTAAATTTCAGGATCTAAATTTACATTATAATCATTACAATGTTTATTACTGAAAGACCTGATGAAAACAATATAAAAATACATATATATTAAACTTAAAAACATACTATTTAATTATATGTCAGAACCAACAAAAACTGATAAGACTTCAATTTTGGTCTTTGTCGAAAGTGGGTCAATGAAAAATGTTTTAGTGTTTGTACATCATAACAGACAATGGACATCATCAACAGATTGCAACTTTTAATCAAATGTTGCTTATGATTGTTTGCTTACACCCTTGGTTGTCTAATTGGTCATAAAATTTATTTCCTTGACTGTTTATCATCAAATTATCCCTTATATTTAACATAATTATATTTAGTATAATTATTACACTTTATATTTTTACATTTATTTTTACATAGGTTTTTTTTTAACTTAGACATACACATGTATGTATCCTGTACTATAGTGACAGTAATATCGTAACCTTACACCTACCAGTAACTAAATGGTTAATTGCTATTCATACAGACTTGAAAAAAAAACTCTAAATCAAACAAAGCCACATTGTACAGTATAGTATGTGTGTAAAGTACAAACAAAGATTATATCAAATATCTTGTTCATGCCTATGCTCAGAACAATACACAGGTATAATGTTTCAGTATTTACATGTTTATGTACACACACAAACATACACTCCCCGAGTTATTATTTAATTGAACAACATACATCAGTAACATGTATATCATCAGTCTCGAGCCTGTCTGACAGTAATTTGACAAAGTTTGTTGCTAAGTTTTCATGTATCACTATGGTATATATAAAACCCCCTCATTAACAAAAAACAACTCCAAGTTTCCAAAATAGTTAAGTCTTTTCCATTGAAGGTTAAGGTGTATCAATAAAAAAACCATGTCTTATCTTTAAACAAAATGTCAAATTAAAGTAAGCTGTAATCTATTTTCATCATATTTAACAAACCTGAATTCCTATTCATACAATAGTACTAACACCTGATTTTTTTGTCACTGTATGACATTTGAAATTTAGCAAAATTTTGTTTTAATTAATTGTTTTTAAAAATCATAATGAAACCATGATTATGTTTTAAAACAGATCAAAATATACATGTTATTTACACGGAAGTAAAACCATTCCAGATATTGATTTTTGTACCACCTAAGATAACAGCATTTAAAAGACATCTTATTGCCCTTCAATCTCTCTTAACCGAGCTTGTTTGGTCCTATATATATAATGCAGTATCAGCAAAATATCCAGTCAGCCTGCACAAGACATCTAGTAGGTCCTCCAATCAGGACTGCTCAGATTCATTTATACATGTATATTTTGAAATGGACTTTTAAAACTTCAAAGCCAGTGATTTTCTTTAATATATAACAGACTCCGATAATTTTTTTTGAAATCATGCAGTTTTCCCAAAAATCAGAACTTAAACCTGCTTCTTTACTTCCCAAATCAGCAATTTTAGCGATAATTTTCCCCAAAATCAAGAGACTAAGGCCTCTTCCCAATAAAGTGAAAGAAAGACAAAGACAGTAATGGTAATACACAAATCTAGCATGGTGAGGTTAATAATCATAACATATTGAGATGTTTATTTATTGTTGAAAGTTGAATGACTTGGCATAATAACCTGCCTTTATTGATTTCTTCACCATTCTTATAATTTTACATCTTTTCTTTCCTACTGAAGTGTGAAATTTACTGAATAACAACTGCTGAATGATTAGGAAAAGGTCATATCACGGTTTTCATATTGTTGTTATCTTGTGTTATCATAATTTCATCAATATGTTGACAGAAATGATCTTCCCTATTTAGTCATATTGAAGTAAATCGTGTTAAAACGTGTCTACATTGTGTGACACACCCATATAAACATACAATACGCTAAAACTGAGTGTGTATATAAAGGTAAAAAATAAATTTAAGAAACTGACGTAAAATTGCATTACACATGATGGATGAGTCAAGAGTTAAATTTATTTACTTGTTTAAATTCACAACAAGTTTTTAACATTACTAACCTGATCAGCTAACATGAGCACGGTTTTCATACTGAATCTTCTTGAACAAAAATTGAAGAGATCTTCCAGACTTGGTCCCAATAAATCCATAACAAGTGCATTGTATTCCTTTTCTTGTCCATACCATCTGAAAAGATTTTTACAAATTTTTTAATTAGAAAACTGTGGATGTCACAAGTCTATTTGATACATTTATAATTGAGTTTTGTTTGGAAAAAAGGCTCATATATAAATATATTTCTTTAATTTACATACATATGTATTTGAATTCTTTTCTTTCTATTTTTTTCATTTTAGATGAACTCAGAAATGGGTATATCTAAAATAAGGTGAAACAATCTTTATAAAAAAAAAGTTAAGCAGTTGGGTTATATTTCCAAACAACAGTTTATATAGGGCCATATAACATATAAGTTGATATAACCTGTCAAAAAATCTTTATAACTAACAATATAATGTACTTTTTGTGAGTCAAATTTTAAGTAAATAAATATAAATGAAATATAATAGAAAATACAAGAAACTTAACAGGTAATGGCCAATAAGACTTTCAAATAATACAACAAAGCTGTGTTGTAAGCTAAACAATTTTTATCTTATCTTAGTTGTTTGAAGGTGTATGGAATTAGAATGTTTTAGTTCAGTAACTTCAGTCACAGGTCTACTTTTAAGAAGAAATATGACTTAGATACCCACATCAAAATGAAACATATTTGAACAGGTGATAAAAATGTCCTGGCCATAAAATACTTTAATTGTAGTAAATTGATCAATTTCCTTGCAAAATGTGAAAAGCAATGCCATAGGGCAGAATACACTTTCTATTTTTACCAGTCTTAGTTTAATATGATCTTTAAATTTGATCTCTCACTTATAAAGTAAACCCAACTTGACAGAACTATATACTATAACAAATGTATCATAAATAGCTAATCAAAATATTTTTGAAAAGATTTATAGAATTATATTTATGTGTGTGACAAAATTATGTTTGATATATTATTGGATTGTGTGTGGGACAATTTCACTTGACTAATAAATATTTTTATGGTCCATTACACTTGTCTATATATCTAAAAAACACATCAGTTTGTACCGGTTAACCATCTTTATCTAGTACCTGTGCAATGGCTTGCTTAATGTGAATATATTTAAAATCATGTTCACAAGAAAGTTTTTTCAAAGAACTAGTCTATATAAAATACCTATGATTATTAATAACTAGAAACATGATTTTGTGACACATAGTCATGATTTTAGTTCTATTTTTATTATATAATTATTGTATCCATCCCTCATATTATCTGGAAACCGGATATGCTAGCCCAGTCTTCGCCTTAATTTTTTATCAGCACTAGCCCAGTCGGGCTAGCAGCTAACAAATTTCACTAGCCCGAACACATTTTATCTAGCCCGAACCAAAATGGTATTTTTTGCATACATTTTGTACAAAAATAACACTTTCTATATGTTTTATATACCATTTAACATTATTAAAATATCAACTAATCAACTTTTCTTCCTTTCATTATTTAAATAAGAAGAGTTTAAACTACATATGAAAAGAAGATATTTTGATATTTCTGTGGCATTGTCCACAGACACTGAAAAAAATTGTTTAAAAACTGAAAATACTCTTCTCCTCGTTTACTATAACCATGTCCGCTGATACATGCTTTGACAACATATTTATATTCCTTTTCGTATTACTTTTTTTTTTGGTGTGTTCCTTTTTGGCTTAGTGCCTTCAAAATACAAGAGAAAAGACATATTGTGAAGCATGAGATGACGCCTAATAAATGTCTCACAATCAATATTTCATAAGCGTTTTAAGTTCAATAAAGCTGCAAATAGTTTATAGGTCCAAGGTGGTTTACTCATCAAAATCTAGAGTAAAATGAAAATTCTGGGGTAAAATTTATAAAAAGAATTTGCATTGTTTTGTTATCAAATTTTATTGCCTTCTAAAAAGTTCCTTTCTTAACATAAATCAGACTGACTTATATAATAAAATATTGATTCAATGTGAAATAATACAAAACTTGCTCTGTTAAGGCAGGCTTTCCTAGACTAGTACACAGCAAATGAATGACAAGACTCATTTTTTTGTTGTTTGAATGTGTCACATTCTTTTACAATCAGCTACATGGTCAGCATGAGGCTTTATTCATACTCTATTTCTACAGACAACATTTTAGTGCCGTTCTTTGGTGTTGATTATTTATAATTGAAATTAGAATTAATGAAAAATAAATATAATAACACAAAGAATTAGTCTTTGAGGAAATTGTCCGTAACTGTAAACTTGGTACGAAAATATTGAGTACAAAACTGCAGATGGCAAGGGAGAAATATGTTTTCCAATAACTTAAGTGGCAAGTACAACATTTTTCTTTATTTTGTAGCAAAAACATTATAATATATGTCTAAACAAATTGAATATTAGGTTAAGTCCTACGATGATTACACCAAATTTAACTTTATCAATAATTTCATTTCAGAAACTCCCAAGAGTTATCTTCCCTTTTTACTCGATGTCACTTCCTGCTACTTTCGTTTTCAACTTACAGCAGTGTTGACAATAGTACTTTTAGTTTTCCATCCAATTCAGCAGAAATATATTGTATTTTCATAAAGCATAAACATTGCTATCTGGAGCTCTGCATATTTCCAACATTTTCTTAATTTGGATATGAAAAAAGCCCTCGACCAGAAGGGCTACCAGCTTGGAGTTTTCACTCGACCACCCGCAAATTTACTCGACTCGGTCGTCGGTCGAGTGGGTTAAGTCGAAGACTGCTAGCCTATATCTTCATCACCTTCATGGTTGATATGACTCAATCTTATACAATATTATCCACCCTTTTTTGTTAAACATACCGGTTGTATTAAAACATAATATTGTTACTAATGTTTCCCAACTTGAATCATTTTAAAACATCATTTTTAATGATCCAGACTTGAAAATCTAAATTAAGTTTATAAAACATATATTACTTTCATTTAAAATGAAGGTGAAGAATAGATTTGTTAGCAATGGAATAAATTTAATCAAAATTATAAATAAGGTTTAAAGCACATGCCTCCAGATGAGTCAAAAAATTTCAATAAAATCAAACTTGAGAAAAAAGTACAAAGATGTAAGGAAAGGTAAAGAGTTTGAAGATTCAAGTAATATTTTACATATTATGTGCGATTAATGACTGAAATTCAGTATTTACAGCAATATTTCTACTGCGTTACTAACACAGTAAAGGCTATTTATGCATATTTTGACCACTTTTTAGTAATTTAAGTAGTTTGTGTCATTGATAATGTGTAAATTGCTTCCTTTTGTTAATTCACAATATTATCACATTCAAATATGTTTTCAAAATTTTCATGAAAATTAGCATGAATCTGGAGGCGTGCTGCTTTAAGGGCAAACTACATTCTTGTACATAGTATTACAGGAAAACATGACCCAAAGCTTCTTATGAAACAAAAATCATTTACAATTTGTACAAAAAGTCATACAACACTTTTGTTTTTTGCACATGACTTTTTGGTCATAAAAGGCACCTATATGAACTTTAAAGTATTTTTGATTAAAAAAAGCCAAAATTTTCAGCGTTTCTTGATTTTCAATTTAATAATAGGAAATGTTAATTGGAAAAATAGTTTTCGAAAAATACGAGCCTTACGATTGTATAAAGAATGACTTTAACAAGAAAGGACAGTATGCCTTAAATACGTTTTTTTTATTGTACTAAATAATTCTTTTTCAGGGGACTTTTTTTTTTAGACTTAAAGAAAACATAAAGCCTTTTTACTTCTTCCTTTGGCTTCTTGTTATAAAAAATCTCTAACTATGAAATTTTAATTTAATTTTCTAATGGCTCCTACATGATATTTTGCAAAATTTGACATTAAGTATCTGCCCCAGTTTTTTCTGGCCCCATTTAAGTAGGTAAAAGGAGTGAACGTATTTCTATCCATGGTTACTCAAATATCGAGACAAAATACTTCCTACACTTCATTCTAAAGAAGTGTACTGATTTATTTTAAGTTTAAAAGTCAATATACATGTACACATGTGCTTTTTTCCAGTTTTGTCTTTGTTTCATTGAGAAAATCAATAAACATTATTGTACTTTCATTGTAAATGACAACCAGGTTGAATAGTACAATCTTGAATATGCATGCTCAATGAAATTCTTTACTGCAGTCTTTACACACTGTGGACAATATCAGGCAGTAATCTGCATAGATACATTTCTATTTTTGTTTGCTCAACCCTGGATCAATATTTGTAATATAAGATGTGTAATGGGGTTAAATTTAGGATCGATTTCGGGTTTATAACAGTTCATACGGGTGTCTTAAATTCTTTTGTTGACATAACACTTCACTGTTAAAAAATAACAAAAAGAAATCTTAATTCATTTTGAAGAAAACATTTAACTGTAATTAATGACCTATTTTGTCTAAAAAAAAACTGAAAGAAAGACTTCAAGTTTATTCTTACTGTAATTTGTTAAAAAACAGACAGAAGGAAGAATTGTTTTCAAACTTAACATGATTTTTCAGTGTTATTGTCTATATAAATTTAACTTAAATTTCAAGCCAGTAATTTAGAGTGTAAGAAAGTTACAGTATAAATAAAATTCTATATATATTCAAAATACATGTACCTTACTTCTACACCTTAACATTCATAGCTTGACAAAAATGTCTTGTGTTCATTCTATTCTTAATATTGTCTTTGTTGTTTCATAAATAACTGATCTTATACCTCGGATATTACAAGCGTATTTACAATACTGGCTTATAATCTTCTTGTTTAATAATGCAGATATATCACCAATATGATTATCAAATAACATTCTGATGTGACAAATACAATGTTCTGAACACATGCACACTATCTGCCATGTTTTACTCTTAAATAAAATATGAGATAAAAAAAAAAAGAGACAAATAGTTTCATATGCCTAAAGGAACTTAATGAAAACAAGATTGTGCAACTTTATATAACTTACACACAGTTACAGACAGACAGCCAAATACCCGGGGTATTATCAAGGGCATGATAACAATATTAATTAGTGCAACATATAGTGGTAAAAGGTCAGTTGGTACATCTAGTAGCTAATTTGACCAATAATTACGGTAAGTTGCTATTGGGTTTTTGACAATGTCTTACCAATAATATGTATCAATATTAACTATATATTATCATTACTTTGTAACACATAACAGCTTGGCACAGTAATACTATTATTTTCAACAACAACAAAAAAATGTAACAGCTTCGAATAGACCAATACATACATGCATGAAATAATTCACCCAGTTAAATTATGCAGTTTTAACCTTATTATATACTCCAGGAAAAAAATGTCTACTTTTTACCATCTTACGCGAAATTCTAAATAGTTGTCTCACTATTGCCTCTCTTTTTTTTCATATTTTTGTAATTATGTAAAGTAACAATAATCACCGTATATGTGGAATGCCAACTCCTCCCTGAAGAATTTTGTACAATTTACTTTCATATAACAATTGTGGATGTCTTGCTTTTTGTGATTCTAATTTGACAGCTGTCTCCTGCAACAAGTAAAATAAATGTTAATAACATTTATAAACTGATTGAGTACAAGAAGTCAGGGCTCGAATTTAGCATTAGCAAACTTGTAACATGCAAGTCAAAATAGACAAATGCCAGTAACTTTTCTTTACACTGGCAAACTTCTGCTAGTGTAGCAGATAGTTATTACTTAATAAACATAAATTGATACAACTTTGCAAAAAGCAATGAAATTTTAACAAAAATATTTGTAAATACTAAAGTTGGATTTTCAAGTTAATATTTCTTCTTCTCACAAAAAATTACAAGTTGGAAAAAAAGGGTTTAACTCTAGGCATGGCAGTAACAATAAAAAACATACATGTTACAGTATGAAGCCAGAGCAATTCTAAAGCACTTTTGTACTGCCAGATCAGACATGACGTTGTGTCATTTGTTATTTTATAAAAAAAAAATTCTGAAGAAGACTAAACGTCGTAAGCTTAAGAAAAGCATTTGTTTTTACTGAACAGATTACCTATTAAAGAAACAGCTTTCTGTGTTTGATCACTATTTACCAGTAAATTCATGTAGTAAAGACATTGATCATATATACAAATTGAGGTAAAAATGTAACATACTTTTGTTATATCTATCATTCTATGCCCTTGAAAATAAAACATTTAATATCCTCTTTTTAAGTTTAATGAAGCTCATTCTGACATTAAATGATAAATCATGTAATGATGTACATGTATACTATTACTACTTGTACTTGTATGTACAGTAGGAATCCCTCATTCAAAAATTGACATTTGTTTGAAATGAAATTCTGTAAAATTAAAACAGTCTTATTGCCTTCTACAATTATAAATGCCAAAATTTTCTGCGTAAACATGTGTATTTACAAATATTTTTGCGCTGAATTATTTGTATAATGATATGAACATTTTTAAAAAAGAAAATTGTTAATGTCATTTTATTTTTAACAAACAAAAAATGCCAAAAACATACTTGTCGCTGTTACACACTGTTATAGAATTACCCAGAGCTAAAGTCTGGAATGTACAAGGAGTACCGATAAACAATTAATAGCTAGGTTTTGAATTGGTGAATAAGAATCAAATACACATTGATCCAGTCCAGGTTTAATTTCTGTTTGAATTTGTGATAATATTTCCCAGTTAGAAATCAAGGCTCCATCAAGTGTGAACCACAATTTTCAGTAAAGAACATTAAGTATTTGATATCACATTCTTAATGATAAACAAAATACAAAATTGTTTTAATTAATGCCAATGAATATCATAAAAGTGCATGGGTACGAAAATGTCTGTGTACGAATCGGATCAATATAAAAGAGAATGTTTAATCTGTTTTCCTTTGTTTCGTTAAAGTTAAAACTTGAAGTAATCTAAAAATAATGATGTTCTGATAAAATATAATACCTCTCCAGTGGCTATATTTATTCCCAAATATATATCTCCGAATGACCCACTTCCTATTTTTCTAACCAGACGATATTTGTTACCAATATGAAATTCTGACCGTTTACTTAAATTGCTTGTTGAATTTGATGCACTTGCCATGGTGAAAAATTTATTCTTATTTTAATATCATCTATTTCACTCAGTTTTCATTTTCATCTTTATATTTTTTCTGAACAATCAGCTGTTGAAATGAACGAAATGTGTCACTATTATTTGCCAACAAAGAAAAAGCATTGAACTATGGGTAAGTGGGCGGGCACTTGCCTGGTTACTAAGGGAAGCACGTACAGCGTCCTATATTTCCTGTATGACGTCACCATATCTATTTTATTTACCAATTAGTTATAAAAGAAAAAAATAACGTTATTACTTATGACCTGTGTAAATGTAAACTCTTCTTTTCCAAACTAAAAATCGCCACAGAAAAGAATGACTTTTGGTTAAAGAATGAATTTTTCGGGACCCAATTTTTCCTAACTCACTAGCTCGTGAATGATTTATTTACGTAAATCTACGCTTTAAGTTTTATATTAATAGTTTAAAACAGTCATTTACTCATATTTTGGTTATTCTATAAACATAAAATGATGAAACTTGTACAAGATAATGACACGTTTCTTTAATAAATTTATAGGGGAATACCGATCGAATATGCATAAAATGTGTGCGTTACCTCTCCATTTGCTATATTTATTGCGAGATAGATATCCCCAAAAGATCCACTGCCAATTTTCCTAACAAGTCTGTATTTTCCACCTATGTGAAATTCTCCTTTCGACGAACTTGTCGCACTGGCCATTGTTCAAACCACTAGTTTTTAGCAAAGTATTTAATCACTTGCATGTATTTAACATGTATTTAATTCAATTTGTCGCTCGTTATATATCCAGTGTTTGTAGCCAATATAAGAATGAAATATTAAAAAATGTCTTATATTTTCTGACTAGAAATCCACATGATAGACCTCTTTGGTTGAACACAAAGAAGTTTTATGTTAACAACGACAGAAAGGTTAAACCCAACAAGGGTTATGGGTAATTCGACAACTTTAAGCGTGTAAAGAATTATTAGTACCGCAAATAAGCTTAAGGCATATACACTATTGTATCGGTGTGTCGCACAAGTACACTACGGCATTGATCTAAAAATCGGATTTAAAAAAAAAGAAGAAAAAATATTAATGAATGAATGAATGAAAAAAGAAAAATCAACGTTTCGCGTACTCCTCCAACTTAATTAACTCAACACGATTTTTTTTAGTCCATAGCTTTAAATCCTCAATTTATTCTCTCTCGATATGAAGTGTTTATTATTGACTTATGATGTTTATAAAGGAGTGACAAACAAAAAAAAAATGACACGTTTTGACAGCTCTTATTAAATGACCATGCACACGGCATCTAATTAGGTCAGACTGTATTTGCACAGACCTGTTGGTGTAATACAACAAAAACTACATGTATGTAGTTTGTAATTGTTGTTACTTTTTTTTATCTTATAATCGCCATAGGAAGTTAAATCAAGATATGCATGTCACCTTTCAACCAAAGACACCGCTCTTACATGATTAAACCGCAAATTATCTTCTTATCAGCACATTGAGTTTCCTTTTTGTAATCTTGAAAATTATGCTATTTTCTTACATTGATTGTATCACACAGAGCTTTATCTAATCTAAGTCTTTGATTGTATATATTGCAAAGGTCTCATTTATTTTCTATTACTTAATACTTTTTTTCACAAAGAAAACTTGTTAAATTTTACATCCCGCTCTCTCAAATTTTGTTATCCTATACTTTGAAGTAAATATATATAGAAAAGTTAAACATCTTTCAAAATATAACTTTTGATTACTGTTAATTAATGACCAACACATGACTATTCTCTAGCATGTTCTACTAGCATATGTAACCAATACGTATATATAACGGCCATCAATTAACAAATCTTAAGGTTTATATAAAACTCACGAGACATATAACTTATATGTGTATCACATACATCACAGTAATGTAATATTTGTACCATTACAACAATCTGGGAAGTAGCCTTTACGTATTCCCAGGAGCAATCAAGATTTCACTTTAAGTTATAATTTGGTACTTTTAAACTTACCATAAACGATGACAGTATACATGTGTACCATTTTAATATATGACGCACAGACATTGTATCTAAAACAAATCCATACTGTTCAAAATCAAAACACACACACACAAAAAAAAAAAAAAGGGGGGGGGGGAGGTGCGTTTTAGATTCTATAATTATCTCTGTTTGAATACGTGGTGATGATCGCCACATGTTTGACTGTATATTAACTATTAATAAACACACGGGGGTGGAGCCTCATATATGGATCTCAAAATTGAGCATCTCAGAATTACCGCTGATCCAGATGTGTACTGTAACACCATAATAGGACAATCACATGGTGAATTTTCATTTTCTTAAACATTTATGTAAAATTCAAAGCATTTTATAAGAAAATCGGAATGTAATTCTACCCTCCGAACTTTCTTCTATATATACATATTTTTGTTTTGGACTTTATGCAGTCTTCGTATTCTTTCCGTCATGGGGTTTTGCAAGGGGTTCCAAAATATCAATATATTTTAAAGAAAAATAAACACTTAAAAAAACTCAAAAAAACAAAGGGGTTTTTCAAATCCCTTTCCACCACACGATGCTTAACATGCAAACAAACTCTTATTTAAACCCTTTTGTTTTGGGTTGGGTTTTAAAAAAAGAATCGCCCGGGCAACATTTTCCCGGGCGAGATTCAATGTTTCTGAAAAAGATCCTAGGTATATAGAAAAAAACCACCTACAAAGGGACGGATTTTTCCCCCATAAAACATAAAAAGGCCAAACTTAAAGGAACAGTTTAAGATTTTGTAAACTTTGGGGGAAATAAACCCTTAAGGGGAAAAATTTATATGTTTTAAAATTTTCATATATTTCTACAAACGATAGGTAAAAAATCTGAGCAACACTAGAAAAAACTAAAATACCGAGTAAATAAAAAAAAATATTTCGCAGTACTTTTTTGTTTTATTAGAAAAATTTCCCCCTGAGGGGTACTAACTTGGAGGGAAATCAAAAAGTAATAAATTTTTAAACAGCTACAAAATTTTAAAATGACCAAATTTTTGTAAAACTATCGTACCATTTAATGTTTTCCATATCATTATTCAAATTCATATGGCTATTCATGACTTCAAGACTCCACAAGTGTTTCTAATAAATTTTTACTCACAGGCACGAGTATTTTCTTATTGACTGTCATGAAGTGAAATGCAAACCTCTTAAAAAAACTTTCCTCAAAATAAATATTCTACCCATGTGTCGAGTACACAACGCGAAATCAAATGGATATCATGCAGTATGAACATTATAGACCTATTTCAATTTTGCCGACCATATAAAAAAATAAAATAAATAGAATAAAGAATAAAATAAAAGCATATTGCATCTCAATTACACAGTTATTTATACAAAACTAATATTTTACTATATACAACCATATTTCAATTAAATGGTTTACCTCAATAAATTAATTTTCCATGGAAATCAATGTCATTTTACCGTTACAATTTTATTACAGTATTCTGAAGACAACTGCACGATTATTAACATATCATTGCATAAATAGCAAAGAATATTCAAGACATTTTTGTTCACTCTTAACTGAACAATGTACCTAAAACTGGTAGGGTATCAAAGTGCAACATCACGCATTAAAATTAAGAGCAACATGAATTGTTTTATTTTATCTTTTTTTCAACTACTTATATATTTAAAGAGTAACTTTTTATTAAATTGTAAAAAATAGATGAATCTGATTCATTTACCAGAAAGTATTAGCAACACATTTGGTATCATTATGGTATTTTATATATATTTGAAAGGCCCTGATATATGTCATGTTTACAAATTCATCTGATGCGGTATACTTGATTACATTTTTAAAACATTAAAAACATTATGTTGAACCAAAGTTCCAGCCGAAAACGTCGTTATATAAAAGGAAATTTTAAGACTTTCTGTTGACTACTTATTTTTACTATTTTATCAGTTTCAGTTTTTATTGAACCTGGGAAGGCATATAGTAATATGCAACTGGTTATAACAAACAAACGAACAGAAATATAACAGTAAAAAGTCAACTAATATCACAATAGAAAATACAAATATAACTAGCTAAATAAACAAGAAAGGAGATCATATTGTTCATTTCAACTACTGAATTAAATACTACACGTATTTTACGTTGTAACAAATGGGAACGGAGAATGAGATCTAGAAGTATTACATAATGTTTTTAAGAAATAAAGATTTAGTAGAATTTTTTATCACAACTATTCATTAATCTGTCAAGTTTCAAAATATTGGGATGAATATAAAAACTGGGAAGAAGAGTCATTAAAGTACGAACATTCAAATAAGTATTGAAATTAAAGTAGCGTATGAATTTACACATCATGGAAAAGGAAACCCCGTACAAATCCCCGCAGGAACCTCCCCCCCAAATTTTTCGGGAAGGTCAAAAGGGGGCAACCGCTGCGAAAAATAGCGTATACGGGATTTAAAAGGTTTTTAAATGGAAAAAACGGGGTTCCCCCAATCATTAAAAACGGCACATTTTTTCGACCCAAACAAAATTTTTTTATTTTAAATGTAGGCGAGTCTTTCCAAAAATGGCCGGGCCCGGTGACACTTGGCCCCTCTGGCTGCATAACAAATTGGGTTCAACTGATGATTTGTGGTCCGGCAAAACAATATGCTCTCAGCTGTCACAGGAAAGACTGCAGAGTGTCCATGCATGCTTTCATACATTACAGCCTCATGTCAAAGTCAAGCTTATGCTGTCATTCCTACATATTCCGAGGAGAAATGTTGACTTGGTAAAATTAAAATTTGTGTCAATGTTTATTTATATTATATTGACGGCTAGACCGCATCTATTCTGAACATTTTGATTATACATAAGTAATATCTTTTCTTAAATATTTATGTTACTCTACAAAATCATTCGGGTTACTTCTAGGGTTATGGGTTAGCGTTAGTGTCACAGAACACAGGGGGCCCCACACTGTGTTTGGATGGTAAATACTGCATGGAAAAGAGTCAACTCGGCCCTATACCAACTCGGCACGGGTCAACTCGGCCCACTTTACAAAAATATATATAACGTATTACCTTTGCTTTGCATGTTGTTAAGGTAAATGAATAATAAGAAATATCTTATTATTATAATATGAAATTAGGTGCTACCTATGGCGCGGAAAGCTCTTATGATTATGATTTAAGCATAACATGTTTAGTGTACATGTTGACCAGATCTATCATGCAATTTGTTAATAAGTAAATTCAGGTACTTTGTACCGTAAACATAAATAGAATAAATTGGTGGTGTTCAACCTATCATAGGGGAGAGGGACCACTGCGCAAGTGTCGGCATCCGCCATTTTCTGTTAATCTCTAATCACATATGTTGTTTTTACGTCATTTTTAATGTGCTAATTTATCAAAAAGGATTTAAAAGTAACTGTTTACATTTAACATCGTTACTATAGTTCTTATGAATGAAATGAATGTTCATTTTCTGATGTTGTACATCATTCTTTCACCGGAAGTGTTATTTAGCGTGCGTCTGCTAGCAATAGTCTGAATTATGTAGACGCTCATTAAAAACGCTGTGATATTTATATTTAGCTCAAAAGGATTTCAAAATGGCGGCGCCCAGTTAACTAAGGATTTTTTCACAGCTCATTAGGTATAGGATATGTATTTTTTTGAAATTTTCATTTACTTTTAATTTGATTTCATTTGAATTGATACGCGTCATGCATGTTATCTAAGAGCGCTACAGCCCTCGCGGGGCCTTCGGCCCTGCTCGGACTTTCCGCGTATAATTATACATTGTACTTCTGCCGAAATAAAGTATATTTAGAAAAAAAAAGTTATTTATTTGTCTTGCAGATTCGATAAAATTAATATTATTTGATATAATAAAAATGTGTTTCCTTAGCTGCATTTTGTTTGTTAAGTAATATTTAAAAAAAATATGAAACAAAAACGTGTTTACTTAAAATCATAAACTTCTAATTCATTGCAGGTGGTCACTAATCAAATTTGAATGAATGAGTCAATCATAATTATCACCTAATTAATCGGTATCCTTAACATACACATTGATTGATTATAATAGCCCGTGACAATAGAAGTCCTTTAATGTCTTTTACCCACTTTTAAAAGTGGGCCGAGTTGACCCGTGCCGATTTGGAATAGGGCCGAGCTGACTCGGGGGCCGAGTACGTTTTAGGGCCGAGCTGACCCAGATTCATACTGCATGATGGTGACCTTAAAATGAGATTTAAGTCATAACCTTATAATATGTATATAAATTAGTGTTGGGTATCAGACTCAAAAATCACTATCGATAATCGGACCACCACAATCGATTGTCTGCCGATAGTATAATCGAGTTTTGCACTTTTTATGGCCCTATTTTCTTTTAAGGTACCAATCCTTGTATGTATTTTTATATACAGTAGTGACCACATTTTGAGAATAAATAAACTCTTGTCTCCAAGATTAAAGTATGATTTGCTCTTTGAATTCAAAACAAACAACACAAATACCTAATACTACTTTGTGACAGTCAATTATTGTATAATACAACTTTATGGCAGTCAATATTAGTACTAGTCAACAGGTCACAATATAAATGAGTAGTATTGTAGATCACTAATTTAACTACAGTAGATAATTATATATAAGTTTATAATGTTATGTTATTACACACTATAATTTTCTAAAGTAGTATTAACCATGATAAATAGGTTTTGAATACAAAAAAGACTTTAGGATCGTCTGGAATTAAAGAGATTCAGTCGGGAAATTTCTATTTGACCGCGTGTAAAAAAGTTACGCCCTAAGCAATTCATGCGGTGGTAGAACATTAAAATAATCGATTTTTAGCTCGACTATTCGAAGAATATGAGAGCTATTGTAGTCGCCCCGGCGTCGGCGTCTGCGTTGGTTAAAGTTTTTTGTAAAGTCAAATATCTCAATTATTACTTGAGATATTCAATTGAAACTTACAATACTTATTTATAGTAACAAGGTACATCAGATTGACAAGTTGGATAACTCTGCCTACAATATTGACAGAATTATGCCCCTTTTTAACTTAGAAATTTTGGTTAAAGTTTTTTGTAAAGTCAAATATCTCAATTATTGCTTGAGATATTCAATTGAAACTTACAATACTTATTTCTAGTAACAAGGTGCATCAGATTGACAAGTTGGATAACTCTGCCTACAATATTAACAGAATTATGCCCCTTTGGAACTTAGAAATTTTGGTTAAAGTTTTTTTGTAAAGTCAAATATCTCAATTATTGGTTGAGATATTCAATTGAAATTTAAAATACTTTTTTATAGTAACAAGGTACATCAGATTGACAAGTTGGATAACTCTGCCTACAATATTTGCAGAATTATTCGCCCCTTTGAAACTTAGAAATTTTGGTTAAAGGTTAAAGGTCTTCAAAGATATTTACTGGAAACTTTACACATGCACTTCGAGTCATAATTTGAGGGTCATAATTGTATGTCACTGATCAAGTTCCATAACTCTAGTCTCATTTAGGCTGATTCATATCCCCTTTTCTACTTAGTCTCTTGGTTAATGTTTACATGCAAGTTTTACATATCTCAATAACTATTAAAGATATTTATTAAAAACTTCACATATGCATTTAGGGTCATAATTGTAGGTCACTGACAAAAATCCATAATTCTATCTTGCATTTAGGCTGATTTTTCTCCCCTTTTTCAACTTAGAAATTCATGCTTAAGTTTTTCTTGTAAGTTGTTATCTCAATAACTACTGAAGGGTTTGTGCCTTTTTCGGGACAATTTTATGCATTCATAATAATAAAGCAGTGATTTACGTGATAAAACATCTTAATAACAAGCCTTTGTACCTTTTCTGTCAAATTTATTTATTCATAGGTAATTAGTATTATTATACTCAATAAAACACCCTTGTGACATTACCTTCCGAATAGTCAAGCCAATACTGTATAATTAGACTCTCTCTTAGGCCTATAACATGAATTTATAAAAAAAAATTAGCCCTTTTGTGAACTTAAAAAATTAAACAATATAAAGGCTCTTTTACTATCAAGCACTTAGAATAGTCGAGCGTGCTGTCCTACAGACAGCTCTTGTTAAAAAGGACTATCGATAGTTGCCGATTTTGGGGTGGTCCGATTAGTTATCGATTTTCAGAGACAATCGGGACAACACTAATATAAATGTAGACTATATTTATATAGATTTACTTCAAATTTGGTCTGTAGCATCCTTGTGACAGTCACACTTGAATTTGCTCATTTCATTTCAATTGGCCCCATTTAAGGGTCAACAGAGCTAAAAATAGAATACTTTTAAACATCTTCTACTACAGAACTTATTGATGGATGATCACCAAACTTTGTCTGTAGCATTCTTGTGTAGTCTTTTATCAAGATTGCTCATATAAATTTGATTAGCCCCTTTTAGGGGCCGCTTATGCATAAAATAGCAACACATTTAAACATCTATTTCTACAGAACTGATTGATGGATGATCACCAAACTTTGTCTGTAGCATTATTGGGTAGTCTTTTATCAAGTTTGCTCATATTAATTTGATTAGCCCCTTTTAGGGGTCACTAAAGCTAAAATAAGAAAAACCTTTGAACATCATTTCCTACTGAAATAATTGATAGATGATCACCAAACTTTGTAGCATTCTTGGGTAGGCTTTTATCAAGTAAAAACTACAAAAGTAAATCTCAGAACTGTTTGATTTCACATGTTAACTTCAATTTCTCACTTTTTGCAGATGCAAATGAAAAATCTTTTAAGGAAGAACCAAGTCTTATTTGCATGAAAACATTTAACCTGTCATACGTCTGTTTATTGCAGAAACTTAGATATTTTTGACCACTACAGCAGAGATGTAGATAACATTGTTATCTATGTCACTGACTAAAGCCCCTATTTTTTGTGGTGTGCTTGCCATTGTGAGAAAAGCGTCTGCATGCACAAATCGCTTGTTTACACCCTGACCGTGCATGTCTAAATCGTGGATACCGTGACTGATTGTAGAACGGTTAAATGTTGTGCCGATAACGACACAGAATAGGTTAGCATCTTATACATCCCGCAGTTACTGGAAATAAATAAATTTCGGATGGCCATTGCGGATACTGAAACAATAATTGCCGATTTTAACACGATGGCACTAATAATAGGAGAAATAACTTAATGAAAATGCATCTAATTACATGTAAGGCAGATTATCACTGCTTCATAGAAAACGCGCTTTACCTTTTCCAATGCATCATTCTTGAAATTATTGCGTCAAAAACGCAAGAAACGCAGAGTAGCGGAAACACTGTCCCAGGTCATAGCATTTCTTCAAATTATTGTTTAAACATATTCTATGCTCAAATTTAATATTAGAAAATATATACAATGGATAATTTCCAACACTGAAAAGCAGTTGTTTCTGGTGAGCACTCAGGGCCATCATGGCCCTCTTGTTTTTTTGTTTTTTTTTTTTTTTTTAAATTGTTTTAGCCAAATAAAGATTGATTTGAATATCAGTGTTGCAATAAGCCTTATAGCCAATTTACTAAAGTTATAACACTGGAAACAGTATTGCTGGCAGTGACTACACAAAATCAAATTGGTTTATAATCTCTCATTGTTTGGTTTGGTTTAAACATACTTACTTTAGCTGGATTGCAAAACAAATTTTTGCAACTTACATTAATCACTTTTGTGTTCGCTTCCTGGAACCAACCAGAACTGGTATCATATGAAGAAACATGGTCGAGACCCGAGTAGGGCTCAAACCCATGATCTCTGGGTTGAGAGGCAGACACCTTAACCACTAGGCCACCGCTCAAGTTTTTATTAAACATGTTTAATTAAATTTGTTTTGAAACTTTGTGTTTATATTTTGGAGTGTGCAATTTTTACCTTTTTGAGACTTGCCAGTATATGAGAATTTTTTTATTCTTTCTTATGGGAATGGCTTAAAAATTAATTTTAATGATTAAGACAGATGCCCATTTGTGTTTAGAGATTTTTTTACCCTTTTACAGGTGCATTTTAAACCCGGGGGTTTGGGAAATGACCCCAAGTGTTGGTTAAAAAGTTGAGGGGAGAATTGAAAACGGATTTTGTGGAAGGTTCAAAAATGCTACAATTGTCAGTAACAGGCATTTTCGGGGTTTTAAAGCATACATGGCCGTCGACATCTAAAGTTATTGCTTATTAATGCATACAACAGAAAAAATTCAAAACATGTCTAAAATTCTAAATATTGTCTTGCCTTTCAAGATTTACTTAAAGTTTATTAGATTTTTTGTCAATTTCATGCTCCATCATTAATAAGAAATCTCAAACAATGTAATTATCAATTTAAAAAACAACAATCTATCTTTGCTTATCTGCCATACTTGATAGGTAAAGCAATAGACAGATTGATTCCAATTTTGTATGGAAAAATATATTTGTACACACTGACGGTGCATGGACAAATATTTTGTTCCAAAATATTTTGTTTGAAAACTTTTAACTTACTTAAACACGTGCATTTGATAAGCCAGTCTGATATTGTGCACTGTGTGACCGGCTGTATAAGTACTTTAATTTTAAATAAAAGGATTAAAACAGGATTTTTGGATGTTTCACTTTTTAGCTCACCTGTCATAAATTGGCATGGTGAGCTTTTGTGATCGCTTTTCTGCTGGGGTCCGTCCAGTATCCGTCCGTCTGTCTGTAAACTTTAACTTTAAACGACATTTCCTCATAAACTGCTAAGCCAATTTCATCCAAACTTCACAGGAATGTTCCTTTGGTAGTCAACTTTAAAAATTGAATTTACCGGTAATTCCATGCAGAACTCTGGTTGCCATGGTAACCAAAAGAGAAAACTTAAAATAACTTATTTTAGAAAACCGAAAGAGCTAGAGCTTAAATATTTGGCATGAAACATCATCTAGTCAGTGTCTTCAAAGTTTGTTCAAATAAATGCCCTGGGGTCAAAATTGGCCCCGCCCCGGGGGTCATTGATTTTCCTTATTTGTATATAGTAGAAACTTAAAAAATCTTCTTTTAAAAACCAAAATAGCTAGAGATTAGATATTAAGCATGAAACACAGGGCCAAAACACCATTTTTGGGGAAGGGGCCTCAACCTTTTTCTTGGGGAAATATATGCGTGATTTTGGCATACTCAAATTTAACACAAACTTTTAACAAGTTCTTCAAAATAGTTCTTTAAAATAGAAAAGCAAAAAGTACTGGGAAATACTTAAAATAAGGCAGTAAAAGACCTTAATTCAACACCATCATTTAATTTTGTTCTAAATTCTATGGAAATTTCAAAAGACTGGGGAATTTTGAGGACCAAAGTGGGGGAAAAAGAGGCTATTTTGGTTGGGGAAGCAGCCTATATTCGGCCTCTACAAAGAAGGGTTTTTTGGCCCTGAAACATCTTCTAGTGTGTGTCTACCAAGTTTGTTCAAATAAAAGCCCAGGGGTAAAAAATTTCCCTGCTTCAAGGGGTCATTGATTTTCTTTATTTGTAAATAGTAAAAATTTAAAAAATCATCTTTTAAAAAACCAAAATAGCAAGAGCTTAGATATTAAGCATGAAACATTTACTAGTGGGTGTCTACCAAGTTTGTTCAAATAAAAGCCCTGGGGTAAAAAATTGGCCCCGCCCCTGGGTATCATTGTTTTTTTATCTTTATGTATATAGTAAAAACTTTAAAATCTTCTTTTAAAAACCCCAAAGAGCTAGAGCTTAGATATGTAGCATGAAACATCTTCTAATGGGTGTCTACCAAGTTTGTTCAAATAAAAGCCCCAGGTTTAAAATTGGCCTTGGCCATGGAGCCTGAGCGATTTCAGGGCCACCATGGCCCTCTTCTTTGTTTAATGTATTTCTTTTCTACTTTTGTTATCCCCCGCCGATGGAATCGGTAGGGGGATATAGTTTTGGCGTTGTCCGTCCGTCCGTCCGAATTTCGTTTCCGGAGTAGTTCTCTGCAACTACTGGCTTGAATTCAACGAAACTTTATGGGAATCATCAATATCAAGAGGAGATGCGCATATCGTCGGCTTGTTCCGGTCCGACCCTTTAACTCAGAGTTATGGCCCTTGATTAGTTACGTAGTATGCATATAGTGTAAAAATCGTTTCCGGAGTATATCTCTGCAACTACTGGCTGGAATTCAACGAAACTTTATGGGAATCATCAATACCAAGAGGAGATGCGCATATCGTCGGCTTGTTCTGGTCAGACCCTTTAACTCAGAGTTATGGCCCTTTATTAGTTATGTAGTATGCATACAGAGTAAAAATCGTTTCCGCACTACTTCTCTGCAACTACTGGCTGGAGTTCAACGAAACTTTATGGGAACCTTCAATACCAAGAGGAGATGCGCATATCGTCGGCTTGTTCCAGTCAGATACTTTAACTCGAGTTATGGCCCTTGATTAGTTTTGCAGTATCCATATGGAAAAATATTTGTTTCCTCGCTACTTCTCTGCTACTACTGGCTGGAATGGGATACTAAGAGGAGATGTGCATATAGTCGCCTTGTTCCAGTCAGATACTTATAACTCAGATTTATGGCCCTTTGATTAGTTATGTAGTATGCATACATCTCATTGGCATTTCCAGATTTTACTATTTAACACAAAGTTATGGCTCTGTTATTGCCCTGAATATTTATCAAGTTCAAAGAATATTACTGTTTATGCCATGATTAATATATAAATAAAGCCTTATGTCTTCAGTTGTTGTGTTAATAATAACCAGTACTCGGCGGGGGATATAAATTCAACGAATTTGCTTGTTCATAAACAGCTCAAAATTAATGTATTTATTTTATATGCTGACTTACGTGTTTTATCATTCCGCAAGATTTTCTTAGAGACCGTGCTATGGGTTTATGTGCATTTTCAGTATGACATTGCTTTTCCAAGAAGTAATAATATCTCAAAGCAACATCAGATTTATAGAACTAAGTAAAATATGAAAAAACATCACACATTAAAAGAGCAACTGTGCATTAATTATTTTGTTTATCTTTTATTTTCAACTAGGTATATATTCAAAGAGCCTTGTCTTCTTTTGATCATTTGATTTTTGGTATAAGTCATTAAAGACAATTGGTATATATTATACATTGAATCTGTTCTATGTGGCAAATTAAAGTAAAAGTGTAAAATTTGGTAGACCAAAACATAGTACAGTTTTTTTTCTGTTGAAAAATTATTAATATATATAATATTTGTATAATCCAGTGTAAAGGGCAGCTTGAAGAGATTCTGATGTCAGCTATACATGATACAGACCAATGGGTATCTATGGTAGGAGAGATCTTGCGCACATATCCAGCAACTGGAGCCCTCAATCTTGAGTTAGAGGATAATAATGGAACATTTGCAGAGGTTTTGGCTGACCTTAAGAAGATGGGTAATAAGATAATTTGATCAATTTCATGAAAGTATATTTATAAAAATTGTGATGGTATTTGAAATAATGTAGCCTGATTTTATGAACTTAACAAGTTACTTGAAAACTGTTGAAAGGGTGTAAAAACCGGTCAAACACTCGGTCAGTTTAACTAATTTTATTTAAGATTCTACTTTTTGTACATCTGAACTTTCATCAGGAAAGTAAAGTTACTTATTTTGCAGCTTCAAAATGTCTTAACATAATTAAATAATAAGTCCGAATGATAACCATAATAAGTAGAAGTGAAAATGTTATATTAAGCAATATTATTGCTTGAGATTCACACAATTGTTTCAGCCCTTATTTTATTACATTTTTATCCCCCGTCGATGGAATAGGGAGGGGGATATTGTTTTGGCGTTGTCCATCCGTCCATCCTTCTGTCTGTCTGCACTCACAGGACAGTTATTATGTGGCTAGAGGGACAATAGGTAACTGTTCTTTCTCTTTGATGTCATTTATTATGTGGCTATTTTCTTTTGTGTGGCTAAAAACAACAATAGAGAGAACAATAGAGTAGCCACATTATTACTCTCCTGTTAGAACGGACGTCATTCTGGCTGTCCATCTGTCTATCCGAATTTGTTTCCGCGCTACTTCTCTGCAACTACTGGCTGGAATTCATTGAAACTTTATGGGAATCATCAAAATCAAGAGGAGATGCGTATATCGCCGGCTTGTTCCAGTTAGACCTTTTAACTCAGAGTCATGGCCCTTAATTAGTTATGTATTATGCAAATAGAGCAATAACCGTTTCCGCGCTACTTCTCTGCAACTACTGGCTGGAATTTAAAGGAATCTTTATGGGAATCATCACTATCAAGAGGAGATGCGCATATCGTTGCCTTGTTCCGGTCAGACACTTTAACTCAAAGTTATGGCCCTTGATTAGTTATGCAGTATGCATATAGGGCAAACTTTATGGAACCTTCAAAACCAAGAGTAGATGCGCATATCATCGCCTTGTTCTGGTCATACACTAACTCAGAGTTTTGGCCCTTGATTAGTTATGCAGTATGCATATAGACTCTAAGAGCAATAATTGTTTCCACGCTACTTCTCTGCAACTACTGGCTGGAATTCAATTAAACTTTATGGGAACCATTAATACCAAGATGAGATGTGCATAATTTGTTGCCTTGTTCAGACCAGACCCTTCATTACAGAGTTATGGGCCTTGATTAGTTATGTAGTATACATGTATATATATAGAGTAGGGCTGGGAACGAATAAGGAATTCGATGTTCGAATATTCGTTTTCCATATTCGAATATATTCGAATATTCGTTTTTACAACATTTGTTCCAATATTTCTCTTTGACGTATACGTATCCGAAATTGACTGCGTCGAATACTATACTACTTTAAAATGCTTGGAATAATCGGCGATTAAAAATACCTTTATTGCTATGTCGAAGTTTTTTTAATTTATATATCGTAAATCGAGATATATATGTTTACTTTTGAAATAAATTCATAATTTGATTGCCTTTTGTTCAGTAAACCCGACCGCTGTCTTATTAACGGGAGGTAACTCACGTGACTTGACTGACAGTAATATGAATCATCGTAGCCATTTATCCCCAAAGACACATAATGATATTGAAACTTAACTTGTATTAAAATATTTTTATTTATAATTTTAGATAAAGTTTAAAATATTCTTTAGATAAGTTTAGCTATAACGAGGTAAATATCACACGGAGTCTAATGTCTACGGAATAAATGTATTCTGACAGAATTTTGACACTTCATATGCTTTCATAATGCGCCAAATAATGGTGCCAATTTATTCTTATTCACAAAAATTTAAGACAATTATTGATAAATCTGAAAGATTTTAACACAGAAAACAATAAATAAGATAATTAAAATCGGAAAAATTTACATTATAAACTGTTCAACAGGTAAATTGCAAACTGTGAAATGGGTGCCCTTTTGATCAACATATACCCCAAAGTTTTCACAGTTAATTGGCGATAATTGTTGACACGCGTCATACAAACATTTGAACCACCTGGTGAAAGAAAGGGCAAAGGTTTAATTTACGATCTGAATTGAAATTTGAAAGTAATGACAAAAATGAAACATTTCTCCTTTTTTTTTCGAATATTCGTATTCGTTTTTCAATGTTCGAATATTCGGTAGTGTTTCGAATATTCGAATATTCGAATATAATTCCCCGGCCCTAATATAGAGCAATATTGCTATTTCTTTGCAACTGCTGTATTGATTTGAACAAAACTTTATGGGAAACCATAGATACAAAAAGGCAATTTACATCCCATTGCCATGTCCAGATATTACTATTTAACACCGAGTTAATTCAGACTCTGTTATTGCCCTGAATATTATTATGTACTAAGAATATTACTGTTTACGCCATGATAGATATATAAATAAAGCCTTATGTCTTCAGTTGTTGCGTTAGTAATAACCAGTACTCTGAGGGGGATATAAATTCAACGAATTTGCTTGTTTTATATATCAGCAACAACATTACACATTTATAGGGTAGAAACTATGATTGGTAGATCAGGGATGAAATGTAATGTAAAGGTTGTATGAGAATTCTTTTACTGTTTAAATTAAAGTGAAGCGTTCAGTAGATGTAAAGATGTTACCTATGGAATGCCAATTTCTAAACAAGACGGCACTGATTGCTACAACTGGACAGCAGCCACTTCCCACCAAACATTTTGCTCTCAAACGTAAACCAAAGTCAGCTGCTTTAAGAGCTGAACTATTACAAAAATGTAAGTTCTATTTTTATTTTGTTGGCCCTATAACTTTTGGTATGGTTTAAAACTTTGTATTGGGAGGTGTAATTTTTATGCGCAATATAATACAGATCATTTTATTGTTGTCTCTACGTCTGTCACATAACTTGTCTGGACTACTTCTCAAAAATTATTGTTGCAATTTCATCCAAACTTAAAAGGAAATGAACCAGCTACTAAAAGTCAAGTGGGTGCTTATCATCTTCCCTTTTATGGTTAATATTTTTGTCCCGAGTTTGGCCCCTTTTAAAAAGATTTTAAAATTTTGGGCTGGACCTTAAAAACCTTTTTTCTACTAAAATTTAAATTTTAAAAGAAAAATTTTAAAATTATTTCCTTTTAAGTACCTTTGCATATATTATGAGTTTTCTGGTTGAATGATTTTTGGCTTAGTTATGACCTTTGATTAAAAAATGTGTCATGGTCTAGAAAGTTGCTGTAACATACAAGGAATTTCAATTTACATGAACTAAAAAGGGATTCTTTTATTTAGGTATTACCATCCTAACATGAAGTGTAAGGAACTGAAAAATTGACTACATAGGTTAGATATATACCTTAAAGGACACCTGTATGCAAAATTTCAACAAACTTTACCGTACGAAAATCAAGTTATGACCACTTTTCTGATTTTAATCTTGGATGTTAGAAGGATCCTTTTTCAGAAATAAGGAACCTTTAAGTAATCTACAATATCAGCGTAATGAAAAATGTTTTCATAAGAAACAAAATGTAACATTCAGCTAACAGTTCTCATAAGCAAAATGATTGTTTCTACTCTTTATAAACTCTTCTTTATAAAATAAGTATAAAAATGTTACCCTACCCCATCCAATTTTAACATGTGTTTGACCAATTTCCTACTTTGAGATTTCAAAAATCCCTAAAATTTACTTAAATGAGTGCCTGTTTTCAAAGTTTTCCCTTGATTTTCTAAAAAGTATATTGGTTGATATTGTCAAATATAAAATACTTTTACCGTCTTGTTTTGATTTGATTGCACTTTGAAAATATCAGGTTCAATATTCGTTACAAGATTTAGCATTTAGCAAAGGGTTATGAGAGATACATAAATAATTTTTTTAAAAGAACAAGGTTACCCTTCTGGGGTTTGAACCCACGACCTGAAGTTTCAATGTACTTTACAGTAGTTCTAGCCCAATTAAAAACTCTTCAAAGGGGAGGTAATACATTAGGATTGTCATACCTTAAATGTTGAAACTGAATTATAATTGTGATATACAAAATCACACAATGTTCATCTTTTGTTGTTAATTTATGAGAAGTTTTACTTGCTGAAAAAGTCTGTTCATCAATCAAGTTGTTTCAAATGTTTATTGTACAAAGTGTAAAATATTTCCAGCATCGGAAGCAGCTGTTAATAGGAAGAGAAATGGATCTGATTATGTACCAATCAAAGTACGAAGTTTTGCCAAGAAGATGGACGATTTTAGTAAGTGTCATGTTTTAACAAATTCATATTTTAGGTCAACTGTTCGAAGAATAGTACAGTCTCATATGCTATACTCATTGGTGTTGATGTCATACATTGGTTAAGGTTTTGCAAGTTTAGTATCTTGTGTTTAATTGATTCTCATTTTCAGGTCAACTGTCCTAAGAATAGTACAGCTACATGGTTTATACTTATTGGTGTCGGCTTCACACATAAGTTAATTTTTATGCAAGCAAGTTGTTATCTCCAAAACTACTGAACGGAATGGGTTCAAACTTTACACACTTATTTGAGTACATAATAGTAGGTCAGTTTCCAATGCGCACAATATTAATATGGAATTTGACGGAAAAATGGCCCTTTATGAACTAAGAATATTCTCTGCTATCCAGGCTCTTGTTTTATATTAAGCACTGAAAATAGTTCAGCACGTTGTCCTTCTAACAGCTCTTGTTAATTTGTCAGATTTTGTTAATACTGAGAAAATATAAGATATTCATGTGCTCTTAGTGAACTGCTGATAATTTGCAAAACCTGTTCACCATATTTTATGCTCATATGACATTAACACTTGGATATATAAAAACTGACAAGTTATCAAGAACCAATTAAAAGAGTCTTTTTATTTAGAAAAATGCACTGCAGCCCTCTAACTTTGATTTGATTAAGGTTATCTGTAGTATTTGTGTAGCCTTTTATGCCTTATTTCAAGATACATGATTTTTGGTTTTCATCACATAATCAAAGAGTGTTTATTAAATATTGAGGTGGCATAAAATGCATTTGAAACAAACATTTTAGTCCACAAGCTACCTCCTAATGGCAACCTTGCAGACTCTGACTACAATTTTGAAGGTCAGTGGCTTTGACCTCTTAAACTAAATAATGCATACAAATGTGTGTCAGAGTTTCCCTGAGACTTTAGCAAAAAAAACAACAACAAAAAAACAACTTAGTTTAAACCTTTTTCTGATATTATTGTATTATGCTGGTAATTTCAGCTCCTTTGAAGGGTATTCATGGTAGAAATGTACCAACTGGGGGTTTCCTGAGTCCAAACTCTGTGGGAAGGAAGTCAGGATTTCTTGGCAGTTCAGGTTCTTCCATTGCTGGAACTCCTAACAGATTGAATGCTCTGAAAAAAGAAGGTGGAATTAAGGTAAAACAACAGTTTCTATGTGATTTTGTTTTCTCTACACTGTTCTGATCTTAGTTAAATATTACTCGTTTAAGTTTGATTGAAGACAGTTTGTAGCTTATTTGAACTCTAAGAGACCAATGAATAGTGGTGAGATTTTATAGTAAACACAATCGTGACCTCAGTGGGCTTGAACCCTGTGTTAAGAGGCAGATGACTTAACCTCTTTTTGTCTGCTCTAATTATGATGTATAAGCGCCTATAGTGCAATGCTGACATTAGTGTGCTTTAATGCTATGTTTGTATATAACGAAAATGATGTCACGTCAAAGAGTTATTACACTAGTGTAATATCATTTTTATTAAATGTTCCATGACATATGTGATAATTCCTTTTTCACAGTTCTTTAATTACTGAAAAACATAATACTTGTATTTTTATTAAGTGGTCATTGATATGTCAGTCATTTGTTTCAGTTGCTAGATATTACTGAGCAACCATTAGCACCTAAAGAAGCCAAGAGGAGAAGAAAGCAGGCTGGTAAGAATAAGAGTATAATAGTCTAAAATAAAGATTATTTATAAGTCATGTGTTTGATATAATTAAAATTTGTTATGACCTGCACAGTTTTAACCCTAACCATGCTAAATACCTTAAATGGATGTGTCCATCTTTCATTCTGGACAAAACCATTCATCATTTGTAGGGAAACCTTTAAACTATGTTATGACTAAATAGCAAACAGTGCATATGACACGGATGTGCTGGCTGATCTTGATCTGCGCTGGTGGCATGGGTAGTTCACATGGTCACATGGAGGCTGAAGGTTGATATAATATATAAACTTATGTTCCTTATACAAACCAAATGAGCTATATCTAAAGTGGCTTAAATGAAGCAGAGTAGCTTAAAATGAAGCAAATTGGCTTAACATAAAGCATGTTGGCATAAAATGAAGCAGATTGGCTTAAAATAAAGCATGTTGGCTTTAAATGAAGCAGATTGGCTTAAAATGAAGCAGATTGGCTTAAAATGAAGTTAAGTGGCTTAAAACAAAGCAGATTGGCTTAAAATGAAGCAAAGTGGCTTAAAACAAAGCACATTGGCATAAAATAAAGCATAATGGCTTAAATTGAAGTATATTGGCTTTAAATGAAGCACATTGGCTTAAAATAAAGCACATTGCCATTGTTGGTATACAGCTTGCTTTTTTCATGTTTTGTGTTTTATACAACAATTATGCAATGGTTTCCTGTTTACAGAGATAGAAGCTAATGAGCTAGCAAAGGAGAAGAGAGAAGCAGAAAAAGCTGCTGCTGCAGCTAACCAAACAACAAACCCTGCCCCCTATACTCCAGATTATGCTGCAGGACTTGTATCCCCAGCACCAGCCGTAAGTTTTATTTTTATAAAAGAACTCCTTTAAACTGACATTGTGCTCATTTTTTTTCAGAGTGACTATTATAGTGGTTACTGACCAATAATTGGTAAAAAAATGTTTATGATGAAATGTAAAATTTACCTAAAATATAAAAAGACTGCCCTACTCTTTTTGTATAAATTGAACATCATTGATACAATCCAAATAATATTTATAGATTTTTATGTGTATAACAAAGATTATTGATCATACCATTAAGATAGGCATGATGTCATTTATCAAAATTTGTAACATTTCCATGTGTTTCTGTACAATTTATTCTTTTAAAGAAATTAGCAAAGTGAACATTATGCATGACCTGGCATATGATACAATTATTATGAACTTTCTGTTTGATATATTTTTAGAAGATAATTGGCATTGGTCCAAGTTCAGCTGTCTCATCATTACCACAAACACAGACTGTGTCTTATGTACCCACGTCAAATACAAGAATCCCGGACCCATCACCTACTGGTATGTGTGCAATATTTATGTATTCTGTTCAGTTCATTTAGAAATAGAATTTTCAAACCATTGAAGTGATTTTTTTAAGGTCAATTTGCGGCATAGTTTTGGCGCACTTCCTGAAATACTTTTTTCCCAATTATAGAATAGTTTTACTGTTCAAAATTTATTAAAAATAAGGAACAGCCCTTAAAATTGTTGCAGTGATTTAAACTGAGGGAAACATTACGGGAATGTGCAGATTTATCCTGATTTGCATTATTTTGAAATTGAATAATTGATCAGTAAAGATTGTTTCAAACCTTGCTGCTTTTAATTTTGTGTTCTCAAAATGCCAATAACAACATGTTTCCCCACCTGATGGGGGTCCATCACCTTTCCCCAAAATGTGAATAAAATCATAGCTTAGTGTCTAAATCAGAAATTGAAAAAACTTTTAACTTAAATACATGCTCTAGGTGTTATATTTTATCTCCATTCAATGAAATTTTGTTTCTTCCCAGGCCAGTTGTGTGATGATTTTGATTCAAATGTAAACTATTTTATTATTCTCTTAATATTGTGCAACTTGTCTTTATGCAAGTACCATATAACAATGGATCTTTGACCATTTAATGCAAAATGGCTACACTAGAATAATACATAGTCTCTAGTTGACCTTGTTTTCACAAAAGAACACATAGTGATACCTTGTGTCAGCAGTTGACCTTGCAATGTATAGAAAAGGTGGAGCTAAAGTTTTCACTGCAAAAAACAAAACAAAAAAAAAACAAAAACAAAAAAACAGAATAAAAAAGCCTAAGTAAACATTATTGCACATTGCAATATTTCCTAATGGTTTAAAAGATTATTTTTGGGTCTGATTTTTAATTACCTGGCTATTAGAGTACATAGGTTAGGTTTTTGGACTGAAATAATAAGTTTGTTTTCACAGCAATGTACAGTAAAAACTCTGAAAACCGGACCCTCTGAAAACCGGAATCCTCTGAAAACCGGACCATTTTAAAAGTCCCATATTTTCTCCTTATATGTTCAATGAAAAAAGATCCTCTGAATACCGGAACCTCTGAATTCCGAAAACCGGACGATTTCCTATGGTTTCTAATGCTAAACATGCATAAAAAATCCTCTGAAAACCAGACAGCAATTTTAAGTGTCAACTTTCTGTGTATTTTAATGTAGATTAAACATAATCTCAACAGGTGATATGTTCAATTACCAATTAAGGATCACATATTTTTATCTATGCAGGTGTGAAAACACTTGTCAGTTTGTGTTAATTTCTTATTGGCTATTAAATTAAAGCTCTTTCATCGTAATTGTGTCTGACCCTGTATAGGCGTGATTTTTCAAAATGTTTTAAATTTGTTCTTGTTTTTTTTTTAAAATATAAAATGTCTAGTGGAAGTGGAAAACTTTTGTTAAATGATTCCTGTTTTCCTTAAAATTTTTACCTTGAAGTTATCTTTGTTTTGATATTAATCATATGCAAAAATAGTAATACTAAATTCCATTATTTACATATTTTAAAAGCCAATTAAGAAGATATATTTCAGACAAGGTGTTTTAATTTCTGATTTTCAGAATTACATTTATGGATTTGCATAATAAAATTACTTACGGTATTTATTGCAAAAAGAAATTAAAATATGACTTAGACAAAAGGGTTAAAAAGTAAATACAAAATCATTGAACAAAGTCATTGTTCAAACACATCATATTTATCAATAAATGTATAAAACCTCTGAAAACCGGAATCCTCTGAAAACCGGACTTTTGGTTAATTCCGGATAGGGTCCGGTTTTCAGAGTTTTTACTGTACTTGTTCCAAAAGATGGCATAAAGTTTTTATACACTTAATTTAACTTTGTTTGGTATGGTGCTAGTTTGTCCACACTACTGAAAGTGAATAGGAGGCCATCTTACTGTAAACAGAATAATAGAGAACAAGAGAGTTAATTCAGTAGCCATTAAGTAAGAGGCAAATAGCCCTCTGTTAAACAAAAGAAAATAAAAGAAAAGGCCCCTGATTCCATTTCTGTTACAGATCTTTCAACCTGTTTTTCCGTTTATTTAATAGCCACATCTAAGTTCGCACATTATGTTGAGAACTATTAGGTGTGTTGACCTCATACTTTATAGGGTCATGGAATAGATTTTAAGGTCAGTTGTTCAAAAATCAAAGTCTTTGTGACACTGGAAAATCCTTGTGTTATCAATTACTTTAGAAAGTATAAGTCTAGGTTTGTGAAACTTCGAAGGGACATAGTCTATGGCCAGTAGATGGCCCCTTTTGATTTTAAGGTCAGAAGGTCAAAAGTCATGGTCACAGTTACTTTTTTTGTAACATCTTGTCGGCTCAACAACTTGAGAAGGAAAAAGCCTGGGTTTTTAAAATTTACCTGGGACAATTTGGCAAGTTGATGACCGCTATTAATTTTGAGGTCATTAAATCAAATGTCAAGGTCTCAGTGACACTTTTGTAAAATCCTTGTCCAATCAATAACTTGTTCTGGTTGTTTTATTTTGTTTTTCTAAATTTAATCCTTTCACATTTTATAATTGTACATGTTACATCGGCACATGCTTCAGGCATATAACGTTCTGACATGAAGATTTCTTGTTCAATGAGTTATTTAACCAGTTAGAAAGTAAGGGTTGAGTAAAGAAGTATGTTGACTTGTATATATATATGTTGTCTTTTCAGCCTCCTCTGTTTCAGCAAACACTCAACAAGCTCGGGACAACTTACAGCAACAACTTCAACAACAACTTGGCCAATCACAAATCAGAACAACTACTGTCTTGCCATCCATTGGTCAAACATTTCAACAAGCAGCTATCAATCAAACTTCTGCCACGCCCACTGGACAGCCATTACAACCAATCCAGCCACAGCCTCAAAATAATGTTCCACAACCATTGGCTGCCCAGCAGCAGCAGCAACAACAACCACAAGCAAAGAAAGGACTTTCTCTTACAGTATGTTTTAGCCTCTTTTTTTCCCTTTTGCAAAATGAATTGAAGGACTTTAAAACACTTTTAAATTTGTAATTTGTTTGAATATTTTTCTGTACTGTTATAGCAGTACAATTTTAAAATACAGTGCATTGTTGAGTTTACTAGACTTTGTATGATTAGTCAAACAAAAAAGTACAAAGATGTATTACAAGGTAGCAAGAAAGAATTGTGTCTGTATTAACATTTAAATACAATAAAGTGCTATATACAAGTATTTTTAAAACTCAACTTTTAGTACTGTAATAAATATGTGTCCAAGACTGTGTGTAAGACTATAGGTTTTGGAGTATGAAGACCACTTTGAGTTTTTCATGTATTAAAAGCAAAACAATGTATTTTTTTTCCGGGTATGAATTTTAACATTAATGAGACGTTTTTATCATTTTTTTTGCAGCGTGAACAAATGATGGAAGCACAAGATATGTTTAAAAATTCCAACAAAGTTACAAGACCAGAAAAAGCATTAATTCTTGGTTTCATGGCTGGATCCAGAGGTATAATTCTATATCTTTTATTTGAGCTGCGTCACGACAAAACCAACATAATGTGTTTGCGACCAGCATGGATCCAGACCAGCCTGCGCATCCGCACAGTCTGATCAGGATCCATGCTGTTCGCTTACAAACTCTATAACAAGTAGAGAAACTGATAGCAAACAGCATGGATCCTGATCAGACTGCGCGGATGCGCAGGCTGGTCTGGATCCATGCTGGTCGCAAACCCATTATGTTGGTTTTGTCATGACGTGGCTCATTTCATAACTGTTCATGGTTAGCTTATGGGATGACTGACCATTTGTTGTATATCTGTTGTAACTCTTTCATAATAGTAAGTTCTATAAACAACAGGACACCTTCCTGTGAAGGAGTTTGTCTAGCTAGGGTATGGAAGTTCTTTGGTTCCACTCAGGCTCTCACTTGTGGTCTGAAATAATGCATAAAGGAACACCTGCGGTCTTTCTCCATCAGTAAACCTGGAAAGTTGCCAAATGAAATTTACAAAGGAGTGGTTTAATGCATACATCATCTTCAACAAAATTCTAAAGACTTTTTTGAATATAGTAAATTGGTCTCTTTTTATGGCTGAAATGATTTCATGTAATGAGATCAAATGAATTCCTAAATTCATAGATTTTTTTTGAAATGTCAAGAAAAAGTATTGATATGAAATGTTGAAAAGATTATATTTGTTATATTTTTATCACTTGCACGGTCAGATAAGCAGTTATCTTATACATATCAATGAAATAATGAAGTTTTCAGTGAGATACAACCTATAAAACATACTGCAATCACATTCTGTAAAACTTGGCTGGGTTTCATAGAAAGTCCTAGGATTATCCTAAGTCGTAGGACTTGCATCAAACTATAGGACTAACTTAAGATCATTTCAATAAGTATTTTTATCTTTAGTAAAAGTTTTAGACTTATTCTCCCGAGAAAAGGTACAAAATACAATGACATGTGCTTTAATCTGCAATGTGTGAATGTTCATCTGCATCAATATTCAGAAATAAGAGGGTATTAACCACGCCCGTTTAACTCACAATGAGTGAAAAATGTCCATCGGTTAAAATGTTGTGAGCAACTTCCGTTCCTCGTTGTGAGCACCCATCTATGACGTGTGACACGATAAACAAGGTGAGTTTTTCATAATTTTTGAAGATTACAGACATTTATGTAAAAATATCGGAATGCAGTTAGCTAGCGATGTGTTTTCCGAGTATGCACATGTAAAGATATTGCCTGTTGGTGGACAATTTGATGGAAATACCGTGCGACGCAGTCACTCGGGGTAGCTGGAAAACTGGAGACAACTTCTCTTTGGACCTAATTTAACATTGAAAACGTCGATTCTGGTGAGGTTTTGTGCATTCTAACCTAAAACAGATGCCCACAAGTCTTCAGCGTAAATTATTATCTGAAAGTCTTCATAGAAACGAAGAAATACCCTTTTTTGCTTTAATCCTCGTTGTGAGCACCATAACCTCGTTGTGAGCAAGACAAGCGCAGTGCTTGTCTTGTTTTAATATGTAATTTAAATGGCGAGAATACAATTTTCAATCTAACAAAAGCAATCAAAACGTTTTTGTACAATAGTTTTTCTTTGCAATAGTTCTTCTTTTTCTTTTTTTGAAAATTATTCTTCACATTCACAAGTCATCAGATTAACAGAAGAACTAATCAGTGGGGGTAAATCAGGTATTTTATTTCGTATACTCTAGTGTGGCTCGAGTGAACATTACGGGGAGTTTATGAATATTTCAACAATTTCACAATCTGTGTGATACACACATACATGTGTTTATCCTGAGCTGAAGACTGACCAAGGTACATGTATGTAAAACAAGAAGTGTCACGGTAAGTTGACAATGCCCCCGAAGTGGTGCTTTGTCCTTTGATTTATGGACCAGATAGATTTTTTGTTTTTGAACAATTAGATCTTCAATGTGAAGGTCATTCAAGGTCAAGGTGAAATAAATATAGGTCAGTTGGAAGGTCTTGTCCAAAGAGGCATTGTGTCCAAATATGAATTAATTCCATTTACTAATAAAGAAGTTATGACCAATGTTAAAGTTTTTGGATGTTCTAGGTCATTCAGGGTACAAGGTAAAAAAAAATACAGATCAGTTTGAAGGTCTTGCCTAAAGGGGTGTTGTGTCAAAATATGAGTAGAATCTGTGTACTAATAAGGAAGTTATGACCAATTTTTAGCTCACCTGTCACAAAGTGACAGGGTGAGCTTTTGTGATCGCTTTTCGTCCGTCGTCCGTCTGTCTTACTTTAAATGACATCTCCTCATAAACCACTAAGCCAATTTCATCCAAACTTCACAGGAATGTTCCTTTGGTGGTCACCTTTAAAAATTGTTCAAAGAATTTAATTCCATGCAGAACTCTGGTTGCCATGGCAACCGAAAGAAAAAACTTTAAATATTTGCTTTAAAAAAAACCCTAATAGCTAGAGCTTAGATATTTGGCATGAAACATCTTCTAGTGAGTGTCTACCAAGTTTGTTCAAATAAAAGCCCTGGGGTCAAAATTGGCCCCGCCCACGGGGGTCATTGATTTTCCCTATATGCAAATAGTAAAAACTTAAAAAATCTTCTTTTAAAGAACTCAAAGAGCTAGAGCTAAGATATTAATTATGAAACATGTTCTAATGGGTGTCTACCAAGTTTGTTCAAATAAAAGCCCTGGGGTCAAAATTGGCCCCGCCCCAGGGGGTCATTGATTTTCCTTATATGTATATAGCAAAAACTTAAAACTCTTCTCTTAAAAACCGAAATAGCTAGAGTTTAGAAATTAAGCATGAAACATCTTCAAGTTAGTGTCTACAAAGTTTGTTCAAATAAAAGCCCTGGGGTCAAAACTGGCATCACCCTAGTGGTGTCATTATGTGTATAGTAAAAACTTTAAAAAACCCAATAAGCTCAGAGCTTAGATGTTTAGCATGAAACATCTTCTTATGAGTGTCTACCAAGTTTGTTAAAAAAAAAGCCCTTGGACTAAAATTGGCCCTGCCAGGGGGGGGGGGGGGGGGGGAGGCCTATATACAGGTGAGCGACCTCAGGGCCTTCATGGCCCTCTTGTTAAGTTTTTGACAATTTGACCTTCAAGGTAAAGGCCATTCAGGGGTCAAGGTAAAAAAATACAGGTCCGTAGGAAGGTCTTGTGCTAAGTGATGTTGTGTTCAAATATATATCAAATCCGTTTACTAATAAGGAAGTTATGGCCAATGTTAAAGTTTTCGGACGGATTGACGGACTGACAGACGGACAGTTAAAAACTAATATGCCTCCCTGTGGGGTATGCACAACGTCTTGCAAAGAAATGCTGCTGTGCAAAAACGTTTTAATTGCTTTGGTAGATTGAAAATTATATTTTCACCATCTGAATTACATATTAAAACCATACACGCACTGCGCTTGTCTTGCTCACAACGAGGTTATGGTGCTCACAACGAGGATTAAAGCAAAAAAGGGTATTTCTTTGTTTCTATGAAGACTTTCAGATAATAATTTACGCTGAAGACTTGTGGGCATCTGTTTTAAGTTAGAATGCACAAAACCTCACCAGAATCGACGTTTTCAATGTTAAATTAGGTCCAAAGAGAAGTTGTCTCCAGTTTTCCAGCTACCCCGAGTGACTGCGTCGCACGGTATTTCCATAAAATTGTCCACCAACAGGCAATATTTGTACATGTACATACTCTGAAAACACATCGCTAGCTAACTGCATTCCGATATTTTTACATAAATGTCTGTAATCTTCAAAAATTATGAAAAACTCACCTTGTTTATCGTGTCACACGTCATAGATGGGTGCTCACAACGAGGAACGGAAGTTGCTTACAACATTTTAACCGATGGACATTTTTCACTCGTTGTGAGTTAAACGGGCGTGTTAACATAAGAGTGATAAGTTAGGACATTTTCTTTGAAACGAACATTTTCTCAGTTTCGGTCTTACGACATATTTTAGCCTTACGACTTCCCAAGAAACACAAGCCTGATCTATATCATTATGAGTCTTTATGAGATAAAACAGATAGAACATTAATTTAGATTTCATGATTTTATAATTCAACTTTAAAGTAAGCTTTCTTTTATATATCACTTTATATGTTTAAGAAAGTTAAATATTTCTTACTACTGTTCTTACCAGTAAAATTTAATTCATGTTTTGCGAAAAACACGTTAATCAATTTATGGCTTGTCATATAAATGATTATCATTTTCATATTTCAGAAAACCCGTGTCCTCAGCAAGGTAATATATTAAGTATACGACTGAGTGAAGCTGAAGAGCTTGTTACTATGCCTGATCACACACAGAAACAAAAATTAGTGGACACTTACTTCCAAATGAATTATTTGACTGGTGAATGGAAACGTGTGAAAAAATACAAGGATTTAGAACAAGGTTGAATGTGAGGGGAGAGATATTCAGTATTGTGTTTCAATATTGTGTTATGTTTGTATAACTCTAAATGAGGAAATATAGAAGTTGAAATTTACCAGCAACGCTTGATGGTGAGGAGTGAAAGGGATGGAGAAAATACTGATAAGTATGTGTGCTGGAATGAATTGTATGGTAAAAGCAAAAACAGTACAGTGGTGCTTTTATTTATCATTGAAATATGTCAGTGGCATAGGTTAGAATTTTCAGTTCTTGTTGTGTAAGTGGTTGAAACTTGAACTTAAAGCTACTAAGTTGGTATCACATATTCTATTGTAGCAAGTGAGCAACTCTACAGAAATGGCACATTGTTCCCCTTAACATGCCATTACAGAGATTAAGAAAGGCAGTTTTCTTTGTCATAGAGAATTGTATTACAAATGAATTAACATTTCATGAAACATTTCAGACAAGCAGGTCCTTATATCTGAAATTTCATTTAATTTATCTTCACATGGATTTGGTTCATGCATTCAGTTGAATTACTGTAAATAACTTAAATTTTGATTTTTCTAATTTTCAATCTAGATTAAATTATCATTTTTGGAACAAATGCATTATGTCTTTGTAATACTTTTGTATGATATAATGTACAGCTCTTATAATGGTTGTAGTGGCCTCCATGGCCCAGTGGTTAAGGTTGCCAACCAACTTCAAATCACTTGCTCCTCACTGCTGTGGGTTTAATCTTGTCAGGAGGGATTTGTTTCTTTCATGTGAACAAGCTATCCAGCTAGCTTACGGAAGGTTAGTGGTTCCATACGAGTGCCTGCTTATGTACCAAGGGGCACATGAGGTCTTCCACAGGTAAATCTGGATATTCGATAAACTCTTACAGGGTCAATTTGACTTCAAAACCAACAAAGAAATAACAAAACAAACAAACATATAAGGTATGGTGTAGTCAATAAGGTTAACTGTGTCTTAATGACAGTGGTAGGATTATTCATGTAGGTTACTTTTATATAAATTTCTTACATAAATTTTATCAAGCGATAAAATCATCGATTTTGGATATATTATTTAGATTCTAACATGACACCAGCAAATAAATGCTGCTGTACCTGATATTAAGCTAGATTACGCCTGATTTGTTTCCGTTCTTTTTTTCAGTGCGTCACATTTTTAGTGGTTATGTTACATATATATTGATTACGTCACATGTCTAAATAAAGAATGTCAACAGTAATTTTATTGCATTATAACATAAACTTTCGGTTCTTCTATATTCAATAGGGAAAAATGCGGGTCGTGTTATAATTACCTTTAATAAGGTACAGGTTACCTCCTATCTGGTTACTTTATGATAAAACATTGATGTTTTTGCATTGATTCATGGCAGGTTTGCTTGAAGCATGTGCACTTAAGTATAATTTGATTAAATGAAGCTATTTTATAAAAAAATAATGTTAACATAAACTTTGTACTAAAAGTAATATTTTTTGTTGTCTTGAGTGAATGAACTGGTTTATTAGATCTGCAAGCTTTGAAACCGGAAGTCCATACACCATTTAGAAAGTCAAATCAAAATTCATTACATCATGTTATGTACATTTTGTTGAGTATTAAAGAGTTCATTTTCAAAAGCCAGTATTTCATGAATTTATTAAGTATTTATCATGTTGACAAGTCAGAAGAATGGTGTTTCAAGTTTGTTGTATTAAAGTTATTTCACCAGGCATTAGCTTGTATAATTCAGACATCTGAGTTCCTTTCTGTATCAAATATTAAATTTTATTCTAAAAGGTGACATGATTTGTGTTACTCCTAGGCAATTTGTATCATGTCATGCCATTCCTGAGACAATGCAATGGGGAAGTACTGAAAATGAGCCAAGTTTTTACCTACTGTCTTTCCCCTCACTGCCAGGTCTATGCAGTGGTTGTGCCTTTAGTGCCTAGAGAGCTAGGGATATTTCCAACTCACATTACAGGGGTATTAATTGAGGGTTTTATCATTTGACATTTTTGATTATCATACCACCATTAAATGGTGGTGCATACCACTTGTGAGGGTGGGGCCTTCACTTGTGGTTCATAATCATAAAGTCAAAGTCACTCTTTACTCAGTGGGAGTGGTATGTGTCAAGGTAAGAATTGACTTATGCAATATATTGGATTTTACAAGCTTTTGATTGGTGAATGACCTTTATATCTATGATATATGTAATTTGATGTATACATTGTTGTACGATCTTGCTTTTAGTCAGGATACTGGGGTAAAGTGCATTACAGTTTTCGTTTTTGTTGTGTTACTAGGGTGAGATTGTAGTATATTTAGAGAGGCATATTGTATTTTTATGCCACCGCAGCATCTGCGATGCGGTGGCATATAGCGATTCACCTGTGTGTTTGTTTGTGTGTGTGTGTGTTATATAGATTATATAGTGAACTTAAAAAATCTTCTTGTGAAAAACCACTAGTCCAATTTCAACCAAACTTGGCAGGATTGTTCCTTGGGTGAAGGCCTTACAAAGTTGTGCAAAGAATTTCATTCTATGCAGAATTCTGGTTGCCATGGCAACCAAAAGGAATTATAAGAATAAATTAAAAAAATCTTCTAGGCCTCAGGCTTAGATATTTTGCATAAGGCATTGTCTGGTAGACCTCTACCAAGATTGTTCAAATTATATCCCTGGGGTCCAAATTGGCCCCGCCCCGGGGGTCATTGATTTTCACTATATGTACATATAGTAAAAACTTAAAATACCTTCTTGTCTGAAGGTACCAGGCTTAGAGGTTTGATATTTGGTATGTGTTATCATCTATAGGTACTCTACCAAAGTTGTTCAAATTTTGCCTCTAGTGTCAAAATTAGCCCTGCCCCGGGGGTCATATGTATATAGTAAAAACTTAAAAAATCATCTTCTCTAAATTGACAAAGGCTAGAGGTTAGATATTTTGCATGAAACATTGTGTAGTGAACCTCTAGCAAGATTGAGCAAATTATAGCCCTGGGGTCAAAATTGGCCCCACCCCTGGGGGTCATTGATTTTCACTATGTACATATAGTAAAAAATTAAAAAATCTTATTGTCTGAAGGTACAAGGCTTAGAGCTTTGATATTTGGTATATGATATCATCTATAGGTACTCTACCAAAGTTGTTCAAATTTTGCCTCTAGTGTCAAAACTAGCCCTGCCCCGGGGTCATAGGTTTTCCTTACATGTATATAGTAAAAACTTTAAAAAATCACCTTCTCGAATTGACAAAGGCTAGAGGTGAGACATTTGCAGTAAACATTGTGTAGTGAACCTTTAGCAAGATTATTCAAATTATAGCCCTTCGGTCAAAACAAAAAAAATGTGTTCCTACATTACTATTTTAGTGTTGTATTTATGCGGTGGCATAGCATTTTTTACAAATGCAAACTTGTTTTAAAATTAGTATGTTGATAGGACCCACATATTATTCTTTTACTAGCATTTTGCGCTTTTTATGCCCCCACAATATGGGAGCATATAGCGTTGCACTTGTCCGTCCGTCCGTCAGTCCGTCTGTACGTCCCGAAATCTTGTGAACGCAACTCCTCTTAAACCAGATGGCAGATTTTGCTTAAACTTACAGGGATGAACAACCTTAATGTGTAGATGGCAGTAAAGGAAGGAATTTTGGCTGCAACCAAATTTAACAAAATTATGGCCCTTTGTTGATTTTTTCACTATATACTATGTAGAAATTTTGTGAACGCAACTCCTCTTAAACCGGATGGCAGATTTTGCTTAAACTTACAGGGATGAACAACCTTAAGGTGTAGATGGTATTAAAGGAAGGAATTTTCGCTGTGACCAAATTTTACAGAATTATGGCCCTTTGTTGATTTTTTCACTATATACTATGTAGAAATTTTGTGAATGCAACTTCTCTTAAACCGGATGGCAGATTTTGCTTAAACTTCCAGGGATGAACAACCTTAATGTGTAGATGGCAGTAAAGGAAGGAATTTTTGCTGCAACCTAATTTAACAGAATTATGGCCCTTTGTTGATTTTTAGTTTTCAACTTGTGGCACATGTAGTCCAAAAAATATTTGACCTAGAGTCATAAGATTGACAGAACAGTGGCGTGTGGGGGCATCCGTGTCCTATGGACACATTTCTAGTTTTGCCTTGTCTTGGGTTTTGCCTTGTCTTGGGTTTGAAGCTCAGCTTTCATATACTGTCGTACTGCACCAGCAATCCGAAAACAATATATATGACATTAAGTGGAATGTCTCAATTTAATGCCGTTGTAACTATGGTTTTATGTTTATTTGCCCAGATGATTATAGAATCTAGTTAATGTCAGTTATATTTTAGTATAATTTTTCTTGATAAAAAGTGCCGGAACAAGAAAAATTATATATATAAGGAAGAAAGTCATGAGCAGGAGATTATACAGAGGAAAAACATACAAAATTATATAAGGTCAATAAGCTATATAAGGTCAATAAGCATGAAGAAAAAGCAATGGTCGCTGTGGTGTATTGGTTCACAATCCAGAGACCCTTGGTTCATGTCCTGGCTGCAGTGTACCGATTTTTCAAGGTTTTTTATGTTTGGTATATAAATATATATGGCAAGATGTATAAACTTTTAGCAGCAATAATAATAATAGGCAAATGCTACCAGTGTAGCCCAAATTGTAGTATTATGATGGTAGACCAACTAGGTATTCATTTTATGCAGAAACAATCCATGTCATTTATTAGCATGACTTATTGGAGAGAATCATTTTTGTAATAACATGGAAATGAAATGTACTGGAAATTCACTGAAATACATGGCTGTTTATGTTACAATGTAATAATTTTAACACTGCTAAAACATTCAAATCTGTTTTGTTGTTCAGTTGCAGTAATTTGTTTTTAAAATCCTTTAATTTAGAAATTGAATATTTAAAACGGGTCAAGGTTCTATACCGTACAACTTGACAGATTAATAGGTATAAGAAATATTTGGATTTTAGTTTGTAGCTGATTTTTATGTTCACATACAGAAAATATGTGTAAAAGTGGTACTATAAGTGGTATTATAGTATGTAATTATTCTTGTCTAAGGGTTTGGCATTTCAATTTTCTACATGTGTATGTTTTGAATAGATATTTATTTTGAAAAATATATGAAATAAAAAGATAAAATATGCAAAATAATTTGTTGTTTTAGTCTAATATTGGCTGAATAGAATTTGAAAATATAAAGTACCTTGCTTACTCTATTACTATGTAAATGATTGATATAGTAGACTGCAATGAAACTTTACAGAGACATAATATTATTCCAAGCAGTTATTCTTACAATAGACAGGAGAATTCTGTTCTACAAAATAAGTGAAGTACGAGAAATGCTTAAAAAATTGTGTTTTGTTTTGCAAAAATGGTGACGAATGTACACAAATTTACCTGAAGTCAATAGGAGAACAGTCAATGAAGTTTAACATTTGAAAAAATCTTGCTCACAATTTCACCGACCTTAGTGCAGCACATGGTACAGTCTATGTCACAATGCAAATTTCTGTACACGATTAGTTAGCATTATATAAAGAACATAATATATACTTGCAACCACTTTAAATTATCAAAAATAGGCCAAAGTATGCAAGCACAGCCCTTACTGTGTTAGTAACGCAATAGAAATATTGTGAAAAAAATACTGCAAAATCGGTCATTTATTGCTCATAACATGGAAATTATTAAATTTATCTTGAATCTTTTTATCTTTTTTTTTTACAAGATCAGTATATTTTTCTCAAGATCGATTTTCTTAAAATATTCTCAGTCATCTGGAGGCATGCAGCTTTAAAAGTTTTTTACCTGAGAAGACGGATGATGATACTATCAATTATGTTCTTACTGACTATCAAATTTGAGAATATATTAACATACATTAAACATAGTTTGTGCAAACCATTTTTTTTCACAAAAAGGTCAAATACATAGTATAGTGAAAACACCAAAAATCTCTACCAGGTTTGTATTTTAGCCTACTGATACACCTTATAGTATGCTTTCTTATGTTACAGTAATTTATCGTACGCAGAGGTTTACCTTTACCTTCTCCTTCTTCTGAGCATTTAAGCCAAGATGGCTTGTTTTTACGTTTAAATTTTAGAATCTCTTTGCGAGAGATGAAAGGAAAAATGTAGAGCATATACTAAAAGGAAAAAGAAAGAAATTAAAACAATTATTCAAAAAATCGTGAAGTAACTAAAACATCTTTATTAGCTATTTCTTTTCACAGTGAGTCATTTTTTTTTGGCTGCCATTTGTTTTGGAAAAGTTGTTCCGGTTAGGTGGTTTCCTGCTTACATTTGTTAGTGCATGATTAAACGGGAAACCAGCTGCAATCGTGCCAATCGCAACTTTTCGGCCCTTTCCGTCACTCTTCGGATTAATGACAATAGCCGAGGTAGTTCCGATTGCAATCGGGACAATTCGGGCGATTCCGTCATACTGCGGAATCAGACGAAGTAATATTACGGAAATCTAAGCTATTTAGTTACTTCGGTAATCCCAGTTTGTTTATATAAATAGGATTTCTATTTTTACTTGATTCCGTTTCAATTTTTTTTCAAGACGCAAAAGTTAGTTTCTTTTAAAATTGGTTTTTGTCTTTATTAGTTTATGGCTACTGTAGTAGTATTCCGTCTCCAAAGGGCGGTCCTGTTTACCCGAATCGCGCAGAATATTAGTGCATGATCAAGTTATATTTAGATCTACTGACAGAGTTTAGGTAATCTAAAAATAGCCCATGCATATCATTAACCTTACCACGTGCTGATCTCCTGTGTTGTCGGTATATATGTGATTATAGATATTTTAGTTGATACATGCTTATTAATTGGTACCACGTAACGAAGTCTTTTAGTGCATTTACTTGTCTCTAAAGCTGCTATATAAATGAAATTAGCAACTGCCAAAACGAATGACTCTCTCTAATGAAATGTGCACACTTGTTTCCCTTCAGTATGATAGATTGATCATGATCACGTGAGAGGCAATGTTAGTATTTTTACGATTGATTATTTTCTTCATTAGTTTTATACAATAGAGAATAGATTTTGAATCGTTTTTGACAAAAAAATATTCGTTTTTACAAAAAAAAAAAGTTGCTACTGTTATCGTCAGCATGTTCCCGTTCAGTTATAATCAGTGGACTTCTGGTCCCTATTTGGTCCAAATTTGCACGCATAACACTGGTGCTCAAACAAATGGGCACAGGTGTTCGTCCAGTCTTGGGCTTACCCTACCTATCCCTTTAAAAGTGAAACTTTTTTTTTCGAGAAAAAAACTAAATAAACCCTTTATGATATACAAAAAAAAATATGATAATAAATTGCATAAAAAAACAATTTTAAAGGGAATGGATGATGGCACAACTGAGCAAGCCTTTCCTTTTAAAAGGAAACTTTATTCAATTTTAGTTTTTCAGCGGTTATTATTGCGTTGTATTTAATTATGCCGGTTAATTCAACATTAGATTAAAGGTGGTCAATGCCATCGTAGTTTATTCAAGTGGATTAAATGTCAAATTTTTACATTGGGTTAAAAAGTAATGGTTATAGATTCAAACATTTGATTTCCTAAAAATTGCAACTATATATAATAACAATCTCAGCGTTATTATGATACATGTATATATGTAGAATATAATGACTTGTATCTATTACTGGGCAACGGTTTTTAAAACTCTCTTCTGCAACACAAGTCTTTTCTTTCTTGTAGTTAGTTTTTGTATTAATTAACTTTCCACATAAAGTGTACAATGTATTAAGCTATAGGCCTATATATGGTGCAAAAAATTATTGTTTGAATTGAAAAAATGAGTGTACTGTATAGGGCAGTAAATTACCATAAAGCGAAAAACGCATGCACGAATTCATCACGCACGAAATCATTGCATAACGAATGATATTTCTTTCCAAATATTTTATTCTGTTTACGTATAACATTCGTTGATGCTTTATATTAATGTATACGTTGTATTTTAGGCCGGAAGCCTTCATTTACAATTTGAATTTAATTGAATTCATTGAATTGAATTCATTGGCTTTAAATAACGAACATTCTATGGTACAACTCTTAAGATTCGACCATAACATTATATATGGGACCAATATAATTTTACTTTAAACTGTATGAAAATATTTCATAACATCTAGCTTTAAACCCTTAAAGTTAATAGTCAGAAGATACATTTAGAATATTTCAGGGGAGGGCCCTCGATAATGTTGTTATAACTGTTGGCCCAACTCTTTTGTATATTTACATTAATGTATTTATATAAAGTTGTGAAAATTTATGTATGTATATATTTATATACAATAAAATATGTTTAAACTTAACTAGAATATTTCACTTGAAAGCCTATAATGAAAACTGTTGTTATTTTAAGTAACTAGGCAAAGTTAAACTGTAGGTATACTACCTTTAATGCAAGGTTTGGCATGTTATTAGTGTTACATACAAAGTAACAGCCTTTGGCAAATTTTCACTTATATTCACTTCCGCCTCAACTATTTTGACGCACGCAATACTTTCTAATCCATTTTCCTTGTTTCAAAGTAAAAACCTTTCTTTGTCTGATACAATATGGGATATTTATGAAAACAAAAAAGTTTTTATGCAATAGACATAAATCTGAATAACTGAAAAATCAAGGTAAGTATTAATTTTCAGTGTATGTTTGAATTTGTATTGTCGATATATTTGATTTACTTTTACTACATTGATAGAGATGTGATTTTTTAAAAGTAGCATGTGACCGTTGTCCATGTTAATGGTATTATAGGAAACCTTTGTTATTGTAAAGTATATGTATTTATTTATAGTAGAAAAACTCATAACAACAGTAACACTACTAACATTATTAACTAATTTAAAACTAACTTATTGTTAGATACAACTACTGGCATATGAACGGAGAAATGTCCCTTGGTTATAATATATAACACATATTAACATGTTCATACATGTACAAATGTACAATTTTAGTTTTCTTGGACAAGTAAACTGACTTCTAGATCAAATTATAGCCTCCAGAGATAAAATTCCTTTATAGAAAGTTATTGTTATTTTATCTTATGTTTAGACACGAAGGTAATGTCTTATATTTTCTTTTATTTAGATTGTGATAACGATGGGGGATTTTACAATACGTCCAGCAACAATTTTGCTTCCGTTGTTGTTATTCTGCATTGTCTCAGCCCATGGCGTTCAGACTAATATAATATCTAACACAGGAGTAAATCAAAGAACTCTTGCTGTTGATAATAATGATGGAAATAATTTTGCTGCAGCTCAAATGTCGCATAAAGCAGGTGCACTACAGCAAAATCATGAATTAATTCCACAGAAATTAGAGACGTTTAACCGGCCAGAAGGAATTGAAAGTTTGGTTCCACATTTTGATAGGAAACAACAATTCGAAACTTCCTACGGAAGAACTTTTGGTCAGTATGGTAGTTATAAAAAGCACACATCGTGGAATAGGGCGGTTGCCCAGGATAGGCGGAGGCATGGAGTAGCTCCTAAAGATTTCAAGACAAAGTTTCCATGGCTTGTAAATAAGTTACACTTACCTTCTGTACATGGTTTTGGTCTAAATGGATTTTGGAACAGCTATGCTCTACCGGAAGGTACACCGGACGTAAAAGGGCTTGGTCCTTCCGTAAGTTGACAAACTTCCTTGTATTCTTGATATATAGGATTAAATACGGACTCACTAGTTGGTTATATGTTTTACTGGAGCTTTCTTACATTTTCGTACCAAAGATTTGACTTTTACAGTAAAGTTTAAGCAAGCTTAAATTCTCATATAAAATGATTGACGTTCCACTTGTCACATTCAAAAATAATGTCAGAGCGTAATCAAGATGATTCTGCTTCAAGATATACAAATGTACTATGCTTAAATTTGATATTTAAAAATATTCATAAATGCTACACAGTTTTTTTTATAAATACAAAATAAACATGTTTTGACTTCACACAAAGTAGATAAGTAATAATGGAACGCAGATTCCTACACAAGGTGTGTACGTTCTTTTATATAAATAAGACCTATTGAACAAGAATTTTATAGATTTCAATTAATTTTTGCAATAGAAATATTTTACTCAAAGATTAGCATAATATATCTTTAAGACTTATTCTCCATCAGTTACTAGTAATGTCGACTATTTTACACTTTACTTTTGATATGTCATCCAATGTAAATAAAGGGATGAATTTGTAGTCGTTATGCTGTATGCCAAAGACCTTTGCACGTAAACAATAAAAACACTCACAAATTTCCTAATTTGCACTGTAAATAAATATATAATAATAATGATTATTATAATAATTATAAATACATTTTTACAGAAATTCGGACAATAATTCCAAAGGATCGACGAAACAGTGACTTGATGGCATAAAGGTTAATAACAAAAGTAACTTGATGGAAGAAAGGTTATAACAACAGGGACTTGATGGAATAAAGGTTATAACAAAAGTCACGTGTTGGAATAAAAGTTATACATATATATGTAAAGCGGATAGATACTATAAGAATGTTTTATTCCGTTTTTATTCTTTTCTTTTTTTGTTGTTAGTTTTTTGTTGGTTTTTTACTGTTACATTCTATTAAAAAATTGTCAATATAAATTATGTATGTATTTATAACAGTTTACCTTTGAAATGGTTAATAAATAATGTTTAGACTCGTATGATACTTGTAACTTGTCAACATTTTAGTTATACTGAAAATGATAAATGTCGCAAAACAACTTTACGGTTTTAATGGTAATGTAAACTTTAGGTACACGCCTTGAGTTATTTTCGACATCAAAAGTAACTTCCTGTGTGCCGGTTGGATAACTTCCTCATAAGTAACCATCCAACGTTCCTGGCGAGATCAAGTTAGTTAAAGGTGGACCTTTAAGGCCCATCATGCTCCAGAAATGCATTTGTTTTTCTAAAGCTTTTTACCTTTGGTGGGACTTTTGGTTATAGTTTCCAAAAGGTTCTCATTAACCAATTACGTTTACCATGTTTTCTGCTCCTGTTGATTTTTTTTTGCAATTAGTTCCGTCATAGTGATTAAAAGCAGTAGTTCAGTGGTAGGACGCGCGCTTAGGGATCGAGAGGTCCCGGGTTCGAACCCCACTAGGGGCACTGCTAATTTCCTTGAGCAAGAAATTTACCTGCGATTGCTTCACTTCACCCAGGTGTAAATGGGTACCTGCGAGGGTGGTATAAATCCGTTGCGCCAAAGTGTCGGCTGCACTAAGCGGAGTTAAAAGACTCCCCAGGGAGATTGATAGATAGATACCAGTAGCCCGATGACCAGGGGTAATAGCTGTAAAGTCGGTGAACGTGCGTAAGCATGAAACTTAGACTATAAAATGCAATTACTAAAAGAAATCAAATCTTTTTCGGAGTCCGTCTAAAATTTTACAGGGAAGAACTGAATATTAGAAGGATTTTCAGTGGTCATTTAAGAATTGCAAACTGAAATCTGGGAATCTCATCTGTCATTATAAAATAAATATAATAATCTAAAGGATCATTCTAAAACTTATTAAACAGTCAAAAGGAGTATCGAATAGACACATTCTAGTTAAATTTCTCGGTCGGATAGGTGAGATATGTGAATTTACTCTCAATAAATATTTTACATGGCTTTATTTTTTTAAAAATTAATTCTCGACCAATAACGTCCATGATGCTCTAAAACCGTTATCTAAAGGTTATAAAACTCATGTTTAAACTTATCAAAGAAGGAAAGAATTTCTTCGTTTCTGAATATAGCTCATTAACAATACTTACAATACTAATCAGTAAAAGAAAATAACCATTAATACAATTATAATAAATCCATTTTCTATGAGGTGTGTGTGTGTGTGTGTGTGGGGGGGGGGGGGGGGTGTGGAAGGGGGAGTGGGAGGGCGGCGGCTGCAGAGGTTGAAGTACCTGAATTTTAAATAAGGAATCGTGGGCCCTACTCGGTCCACAGCCGTGTTTCCTTATATGGCACAAGTGCTGGTTTGTTCAAGAAAAAAAGGACTTGAAAGTTGCAATAATTCTACTATTGGGGTAAGCTATCTATAAACTTTCTAATACACGGAGATAGAGGATATTGAATGAGTGTAAGTTCAATACTGAATTAATTGCACGAGTTGAATAAAATTATATTATGCGAGCCTCTGCATAATATTATTTTATCCATCGAGTGCAATAAATTCAGTAATGAACTTACACGAATTTAATGTTCTATTTATCACATACCCAAAATAAAGACCGTTTAAATTGAAATAAGAGTCTTTTTTTCATTGACGCGCCTATAGTATAAATCTAACATTTAGCGCGTCTTTATAACGCTAATGTCGTCACGTCAAAATATATGCACAGCCGTGCAACACCATATTTACGGAGTCGCAAAAGAGTGAGACTAAAAAAAGGATTGGAGCACCACACTAAATACCGTATTCCGGTATATACCGGGTAGGAATGAAAAATATAAAAATCGGCGTAAAAAACGATATTTGTCTATTTTGTGATCATGATTTCTGCAAGCGTCTAGAGGTACTGCTCCAATCCTGTATTGAGCTAAATCCGTCGCAAAATCGGCACGGGTGTGTGATAAAAACCAGTTCAGAACGGTCCTCTGAGTTATAGATAGTACGGAAATTGACGACAATTGTCGATTTCACATAAACTTTCTATGAATGTGATTCAAAATTGTACCATTTCATGTTAAATGATGAATTATTTTTAAGCCGGTGCTAGCCTGCTAGGGAGCGCGGACGATAGCTTAGACAAAATACAGTAACGTTCATGAACAGGCCCAATCAAACCGAGCCTGCAATATTATAAATATTGCCGTACGTTTTTAGCAATTCTAGTTCTCTATATTTCACAAACATACAGTGTCAGGTTTAGAGTGACCATTCCCTGTTTGTACGTTATCATCTATTTTTTTTAATTTTTATAAATAATATCGAAGCATGTAAGTCATAATGTATAATTTACTCAATTATATTACTCAAACATAAATAATTCAAGTAGACTTTCATCTGAAAGTTACCATTTTAAAGACGAATTTGAGTAACAAAAAATATATTGAAACATTAAAAATAACATTATTCATAAGGTAACTTTGACATAATTCTGACTGACATTGTATGTCAAACAATTAATAACTTGGCATGTGAAGTTGGACTGTATTAAAAATGACTTCGGAGTTCTTTTAAGAAATTATAGTTCTTTTATTCAACCATATTTATTAAACCTATCGGCGGCTACACCTTTACTTTACAGTAATGATTACATGATTACATTATACTAAGAAGTGTACAGTGTCGTCTAGATATGGTCCGCACTTTTCGCTATTCCGTCAGTCTACCTTTTGAAATTTTCCCTAAAATGATGAATGCTGTTTAATGAGGGACAAGTCAGCATGGTAATTATGGCAATGTCGGTAAATGGGAGATAACCCCTATAACAATGAGCATAGCGCACACACTGGTTATGCCATCTTTAAACCGTTCATGTTCTAGATTATCATACATGTATATGTCCTTACAAGTATGTGCTTACTAGTACGTAAGCGAGTGCAGCGTATCAATCAATCACGAATTTATATGTGAGTGATGGCAAAGAGCAATTATCTTAAGTCAAAAGTAGATACCATTTATAGTTACAATATAAAGTGTAAAAATAACAATTTTCAAATATATATCATTTACCTTGTATAGTAACAAAGAAGAAAAAAATCAAATGTATTCTAAATTCAAAATGAAAATAATCATGGAAACCCAGGCGCTAGACTAAATCTATTCACATATGATTGAGGTGTTGATAATGAACATATATTTGAAATTTGAAGTAAATCCTTGATGAGATAAGAAAATTCTAGAATTAATAAGGAAATTTTGATTTTTAAGGGGGAGATAATTCTAGAAAATATGGACGCTAAATGTATAAACCTTGTCATGATATTATGATGTGGGAGTTTGAAGATCGAAGTAAATTCGTTAAGAAATGAAGAAGTTTTAGCAAAATAATAATTTCTAGAGAGAAAAAAAAACTCAGTATAAGGGGGACATAAATCTGGAAATAGCCTAGCTTGAGTGATGAATCTTCTTACATATGATTTGACTGACTAAGAAACATACACTAGAAGTTTGAAGTAGATACCTTAATTGTCTAAGTTATAGAAAACAAATAACATTATTTAATGAAAATTCTAAGTTCAAGGATGATAATTCTAATAATATAAGTGCTGGAATTATGAACCTTGCTACATATAATGTAGGTTGATGATAAGAAACATATATTTGAAGTTTGAAGTAGATACATTAAGAAATAAAGAAGTGATATGTATATATAAAGTCCTACATTTCTTCATGAAAGTTCCAAGTTTAAGTGGGATAATTCGGATAATTTTGGTACTTGCATGAGTTAGGAACCATGTGGTTGATGATCAGAAACATACATTGCAAGTTTTTTAAGTAAACACCTTAAGAAAAAAGAAGTTACAGTGATAAAGATTTACTGTATAAAAACTTTAATTAGAAATCTGGACGATGTGTGAGTAGGACAGCTCTCAATATAATCCCTATAGTCGAGCCTAAAATGATGTGCATAATTTCCATACTGCCAGCTATCCATATAACATGTTTCACTGTATTCCACTATGCCCCATTTTTTTTTATTTCTGAAATGATTTTTTATTTTATTTCTGAAATGATTTTTAGTTTTGGTGTACTTTAACAGTTTCCAAAAAGTTACTCTTAGGCCAATTACCTGAACTAACTTCTTTTTCTTCTGCTGTTTTTTTTTGGCAATTAGTACAGTTGAATGGAAGGCAAAATACTACATGCTTGCAATTTACTACTTTTATGACAAATAATTTCACAGTGAGTGCTACTTTCTCCCGGTAACAATCATTCAACATGCTTAACAAACCATTATTTTAACGATAGGAAATTATGTTTGCCCTATCGAAAGAAGTAAAATTTATTCGTTTCTGACGCATAATGTATCTTTAATTATTGTGGCTTATGGCGAAAACTAGCTGTTTGCAAAGTCGACATATAATTCTAAAGAGTATGTATATCGTTATCAACATAAACACTTATATAAATGTTATATAGAAACAAATGGCATGGAGTTTATATTTTCTTTTTATTCTATCATCACAAGTGAAGTATACAACAATTTGAAACTTACTAAAAATATCACCGTCAACGAGAGAAACAATAAACGATGTCAATAAATAATATATAATATTATTTCATGCTTTCCAGTATTTTACTGTAATATATCAGATGATTTTATAGAGGCTATTTGTTTGTTTGTGTGTATGATGAAATTTTATTTCATCGAGTGAGCTTTAAAAACAATATTCTCTCGAGTGGCGTAGCCACGGGTGAGAATACTGTTTTTAAAGTTCACGAGATGAAATAAAATTACATCTGACTAAAAAAATGAAAAACCAAACAAATTTTCTTTTTATTGTATGCTTAAAAACAAATTAAAATGAAATTTCCTTAATATTAACTTTAATATTAAAATCTGTTTTCCCTTCTGGTAGCCTCATTTTAGTCGAATTTCTCATAAAATACAAGAAGTCTTGGGCTGAAAAATAAGTTCGACAATCAACGTTGAATGGCAGTATTATTCATTTTATTTAAAAAATATGAATGCTTGGACCTAAAATAAAATTTGATTTGTTTCCCTTTCCCTACCTATCCAACAAATTTGCCCCTATCCATTTTTTTTTCAGTATCTTAGGGGATGAAAGTATTTTCCTTCTTTCAGAGTACAATAGGTACAATCTAATCTGATATTTAAGACAGCTAGCATAGTTAATAAATTGTTGCAATGTCAGTTGTGAATATGGTAATGCATGTTCATATACTATTGCACTTAATAAATTAATTTAAATAGTTCATTATATGCATATTATCTATTATTATGCACATATAAAAAATCCCACTGACCTACTCTTAATATAATGGGTCGGGAAGGGGAAACAAACATATATTTTTTTGGGGCCTGGCATGTTTAATAATAAAAACAAACAATTCTAGTAGAAGAAAAGTCACACCATCCGACCTTATTTCCGTTACTCACGGCGAATTTTTATTAGACCTGGCTTTGTGAAAGGTAATCGGCCGTCATTTTTAAAAATTGTGTATTTCCCGGAATGAAATTAATTGCGTTCGATTCTGGATTTGTTAGTCATACATCTTTTTAGAAGAAACAAAACTTATTTGAGGATTGTTACAGACAATAAATAAGTGTTGACAGATGTGTAAACATTCAAAAAGCTGCTAGGAAATTGGAAAACATGGAATTGTTGAAAGACTGCCTTATGAACGCTGGCTTGTTTACTTATTCTTCGGGCTGGTAGCAGTCATTGCTTTTCGAGTTTTCATATTGCATTAGACAGTTATATATCAGTAAAAAACGTACTTAAAATCAGTTAAAAGGCATGAAATATAAAGAAAATGTATTTGTTTTACATATAAGATTAAAATATATATTTCATTCGTGAACACCAGCTATTCTATTTTCACCCGTGGCTACGTCACTCGTGAAAATATTGCATCTGGTGTTCACTCAGTGAAATATTATTCAATCTTACAGGCAAAACAAACAATTATTCTCTATCTTTTTGCGATGACAGAGAGAAACAATCGAAAATATATATACAAGAAATTTGATATCAAATATTGTTTTTTTATTAGCTAATGGCAATTAAAAACCTTTATGAAAGGAACATGACAGTATGCTTTTCCATAAAAATATATTGCAAAGATCATATGGTTGAAATTCATTGAAAAAGGAAAGAATATATGACAATATTACATGCACAAGAATTCTGTTTATTGTAAGATGTCGGGTTTCATAATTCTTTTTGAAATAATAAACGTAAGTAATATGACGACTTTTCGACGATTTTCCGTGAATATTATTTGACGATTTTCTTTGAACTTTATATGATAACTTTACAAGTTGACTTCAGATAAACAGAACAACGCATTATTTATTACAAATATAAATTTGTTTGTCATAGTAAATTATACGACCGTTTTAACTTTAAGAGTGTTTTATGTTTCAATTGGGAAATTTCAGAAAATCCATTAGAACTTCAAATAAATAATAACTTTCAAATAAAAACGTTATTTTTCAAGTCTTTTGAACATGCAAAAGATATATTTATTACAAATGTGCTATAGTAGCAACATGCTGGACTGATGCTAAAATTTTTTTCAAAAGATTTGAAAAACGTACATTTTTGAGATCAACTAGATTTATATTTTAGTCTTGGATTTCAAATACAAATACAAATACAAGACATTTATATAGCGCAAAAATTTATTAAATATTCGATTGCGCTGTACATTTTTAAGGCTATATACACATATGCTTGATCAAGACACTCCCAAACCCAGTCTCGATGGCACAGCCAATCTACAACTCTAGTTGAAAAACAGTCCAAACAAGTATGTTTTAAGTTTGGCCTTAAACTGATTTTCATTGGTAATGTCCTTCAGATAGTCTGGCAATGAATTCCACCATTTAGTTCCCACAATAGCCAAGGATCTATCAGCAAGTTTTGAATTTGTTGATGGTATATCAAACCGAATGTGGCTAGATGATGAGGATCTCAGTCTTTTCCTGTAATGACTCTGGCATTTAGTGAACAATTTACGAAGATACAATGGAGTGGTGCCATTTGCAACACGAAACACAGTCACAATAACTTTGTACATGGTTCTTGCTCGAATTGGAAGCCAGTGGAGTGATTTAAGAATTTCAGCACTGGATTGATAGTAAGCAGCTCCAGTGACAATTCTAGCAGCATAATTCTGCACACGTTGTAATTTATCAAGTTGATAGGCTGGAATATCAGCGAATAATCCATTGCAAAAGTCTAAATGTGAATGAATCAAACCGTGAACACGGATTTCTGCAGATTTCTGAGAGAGATGTTTTCTGATTGCTTTTAAATTTCTTAACTGCATGTGTGCAATCTGACACTTCTTTTGAATATGGATGTCAAAACTTAAAGTGCTGGTCATCTGTACTCCAAGGTCTCTCACATTGTCAACACAGTTGACTTCGACCCCACCAACATTGACACTGGAAATGTTCAATTTCTTCAGCTGATGTCTTGTACCATAAATGATGATTTCTGTTTTGCTATTGTTCATTTTAACTTAAATCTAGTCATCCATGACACAATATCATTAAGACAGTCAGTGAGTTTTTGGCGAACGATTTCTTCGATGTGATGGTCACCAGCTCTAATTTTAAATGCCACTTTATGATCGTCTGCATATCCATACAATTCCGCCGGATATTTCTGGACTATTTTGTTAAGGGCAGCTATATAGAGAGTAAATATCACCGCTCCAGCACAAGAACCCTGGGGAACCTCAGTGGTTCAGTATCCGATGAGGACTGTTCAATGACAACTTTCATATCTCTGTTGGTTAAATAAGATTCGATCCACTTTAATGGAATACCCTGTATGGCAAAGTCTTTCTGTAGGATTTCAAGTATTATTGGTATATCGATAGTATCGAAGGCGGCGCTTAAATCAATCATTACAACTATTGTCACATGGCGGCTATCAGCTGTTTCTAGCAGATCACTGTACATTTTCATCATAGCAGACTCAACACTGTGAAATTTACTGTATGCACTTTGGTAAGATGGTAACAAATTGTTGAACTCAATGTGGCTTGAAATTTGGTTCATTGCAGCTTTTTCAAGAATTTTCGACAAGAATGACAGGTTTGATACAGGCCGATAGTGTTTCAATTCTAAGGGAAGGCCTTTCTTTTTCAAAAGGGGCTTGATAACAGCGCTCTTCCACGTCTCTGGAAAAACACCAGAAGACAATGACCGATTCACGATTTCTGTCACAACAGGTGCAAGCAAATGAAGATTTTCTTTCAGCTTTGGTGTTTGCATAACGTCCAACTCACATGTTGTTGACTTTGATTCACTCACAAGTTTGATTATGTCTTTTTCATTTAGTGGTTTAAATTTGTTCATGATATTTTCACTTGATGGTACATCAGATGCCATAATACTATCAATCACTGAAGATGATGTTTCTGTGTTTATGTTATCCAGATCTTCACGAAGTTTAAGGATTTTGTCACTAAAGTAACGCAAGAAATCGTTTGCAAGTGCCGTCTCACTGGTGTGAGGTGGAAGTGGGTTATCCTTCGAACGCCCAAGCAAGTCTGAAGTCACGCTATATAACTTCTTCACATTCCCTTCAGCCTCTCCAATTCTACCATGATAGAACCCATCCTTTGCTGATGCTATTGTCGCAGTATAGGAGTTTCTTACATTATTGTACACTATTTTTGTGAGATCTGACCTGTCCTTTAAGTATATTTTCTCTATTGATCTTTTGTACTGTTTTAATTGCTTAAGATATCCAGAGTACCATGGAAGTTTGGGTCTAACAGTAATTGATCTTTCTTTCAATGGAGCATGTTTACAAATTATATCAGATGCAGTCTTTGTGAAATCAGACACAAGTTCATTCACGGTAGAAAAGGCAAAACGAAACATCCTTATACGTGAATTCCATATATTGAACTTGTGCTATAGTAACAACATGCTGGACTGATGCTAAAATTTTGTTCAAAAGATTTGGAAAACGTACAGTTTTGAGATCAGATTTATATTTTAGTCTTGGATTTCATCGGAGAAAAGGCAAACGAAACATCTTTATAAGTAAATTCCATGTATTAAACTTGTCCCTTTGTGGCAAGATATTATGATAAATGTTTATAAAACACAATTATAAGACTCTGAAAAATTATCAAGTCATGATGTAACAATGAAATGAAGATTCCGTTTAACAGTGACATGAGATGAAAGTAGAGACAAGAACAATACGCAACTAAAGTCGAAACCTAGCTTTGTATGGAGAACAATGTATAAAGTTGTTTAGATACTACATGTAAAGCTATCATCTCGCGTTATTAGTATCCACATTATAACAGTTTTTTAGATTTCTGTATCCTAGTGCCTTCCATAGTTTACGTTTCTTGTCGTCATCAGCATTTGTGGCAGCTATACGTGCAGTATTGTGAAATCCACAAAGTCTCGGCGGTTTGTCATTCCATTGTGTAAACCCTTTATGATGAATTATTCCTAATCCAAGAGTGGTTCGGACAATACCTGTAAATAAACAACAAAAATATCATAAAATACATATATTGGTAACCTTAATATTCCCTTGATTACAAACATACTCGTATATAAACATAGCTTAAATATTTCAAAGTCATTGCGCAAGGATGTCACGCAGCACACATTGTTTATTATCTCTAGTATATTAAAAGATCTGAAAATAAAAACCCATAAATATTTCCAGGTTGGCAGTCGACGCTATAAATCTCAGTTATACATTACATGAAAGCTTTTAGGCCAGTTCAATGTTTCATAAATCATTCCTATAACTTAAAATAGACTCAAAAGTCAGTCTGTGATCATATAGAAACTATAATAATAATGATGATGGTGGTGGTGGTGATGGTGGTGATGATGATTATGATGATGATAATGACGATGATGTTGTTGTTGTTGATGATGATGATGATTACGATGACGATGAGAATAATAATGATAATAATAATAAAGATGATGATGATGATGATGATTATGATTACTTATCATTAAACTTAGACATTTCTGTTGAAATTCATGTGGTGTTCGTACGAACCTTTGTACTATTTATTTTTGCTGCTCCTTTTTGTGGCAAGGTCAGATTTAGTACTTTTCCCCAAAACAGAGTAATAATAATCTAAAACTAAAAACCTGGAAAAAAGAACTTCATTAGAAGCATAAATTACAGTAACAAAATTACATGAAAGTTGCAGACTTGGTTTGATTGAATCTGCACATGATGGATAATGAAAAAGTACAACATCCCTCACGCTCCATAACACCGGCTTAATGTCAATTTGTAAAAATTACATTTATAAAAATGTGTTTCATTTCAGAAGTGAAACGATGTGAAGTTTTTTTTTAAGAAATGCAATATTTATGTTATTTTTGCACATAACATGAATATTCCTTTCATGATGATTATCGACATAAACAACCTATCATTTTTAAGTATTATTAACGTGTTGAACTATGCCATCATCTGCATCAACATCGTTTGTTGCTTTGGCGTGAAGCAATCTAAACAAGAAGGTCACGATGGTCTTTTATCACTCACCTGATTATTAAGACTCTTAATGAAATGACAAAAAAAACCCAATTAATATTGTTATATAAATAAAAAGTGGACATAATGTCTTTATCTTAAACTAATATCATAACTGAACTAGTGAACTAATAATATCTGCATCTGAACTAGTGCAATTGTAAACAAAGTTTTTTTCACCATATTTGGACTGTTTAACCTAGTTTTTGACTCAAGATAACCCATATTCGAACTTGACTAGATAATATTTAAACAACTTTGCTGACAAATTTCCAAAATATTTGGGCTAAAAAAATAGTACATTTTTGGTGTTAACATGTATTATGTAAAAAGTTTAGCATATTGGGCTCAGTGGGCTAGTTTTTGACCCCAAATGATCCATATTCGAAGTAAATCTAGAATTCAACGAAACAACCTTTTTGACCAATTTACCAGGATATTTGGAAATATTGCCTCCGCGGTGTTATCAAGTTCTTTCTCTCCATAATTTGGGCTGTGTGACCTAGTTTTTCATCCAAGATAACCCATGTTCGCATTTGACCAAGAAATCATCTAAACAAACTTTCTGACAAATTTCCATAGTAGTTTGACAGAAAATGTTTCCTCTAGAGTGTTTACAAGATTTTCCATATTATGGCTGAGTGACCTTTTTTAACCACAGATGACCCATCTTAACAAACATTCTGACCAATTTCCAGGACAATTGGCACGGAACAGTAGCCTCTAGAGTGTTATCAAGGTTTTTTTTATATTTGACCTAGTTTTTGACCTCAGGTGACCCATATTCGAACTTGACCTAGAAATCATTTAAAAACTTTCTGACCAAATTCCAGGATATTTGGACCGAAACAGTAGCTTTTAGATTGTTAACAATGTTTTCTCCTCCATATTTGGGCTTTGTGACATACATTGTATTTTTTTACCCCAGATGACCCATATTAAAGCTTAATTATCAAAACTACTTTTCTGACAAATTTTCAGGACGTGTGGACCGAAACAGTAACTACTGGAGTGTTGACAAGGCTTCTCTAATGTTATGCTCCTGTGCCCTATTGCTCTTAGATGACCCTTTTTCGAACTTGTCGTTCGAGCAATTACTCGGACAAACATCTTGACCAAGTTTTGTAACAATTGAGGCATGGTGAATATTAATATTTTTTTTCTTATCTGCTATATATCTATGTAATATCGGATCATGTATCTCACAATTGCCATCGACATACATATTTAAGTCTTCCATGGTCTAGTGTAATGCGAAATACAACATATTATCAACATAATTATTCATTGTTTTACATACCTGCCATTACAGACCAAGTCACTTTAATATTGACAAACTGCACATTTAGCATTTTTAAAAGGAAAAGCAGAGTTAAATGCAAATATTTGTTATTCTTAGGCAGAATGTTGCTCAAAGCTTTTACCTGTATATGCACCGAGTTAAAAATAATCTTTGTGCATTACATCAAATGCTTTGGATCAGCCATTGCTCTAGCCAATAGTTTGACGGTGTGTAATTTGGATATCGGCCTCGTACATCGATCTTTCTGTTTCAGAAAGACAAAGGTCCAAGGTTATAAAGAAATTTTCTGAGCTCAAACTCAGATCTCCATTATTTGTCAGAAACCAGCTCAGAATGCATACTGGCCAATAAAATGTTGAGATTTGAGACTTGCTCAGAAAAAGGTTGTATAACCTCGAGGCCTGGTCACGAATTTTATGAAACAGCTGGAACAGAATGACCGTGCTCGGTCGATATCCTATACGAATATTGTTATCTGGTCAGGCAAGTGTCGGTCGAACATTGGTAAAACGGAGATTGGGTGATAGTTACTCGCATCTTCTCTATCTGGAGATTTGTGTAAAGGAGGGGCATTAGACTGTTTCGGTAATTCAGGAAATTCCCTTCTATATTATACTAGTATATTAGCTATATAAAAACCGTCTTCATAAGAATAAATTTCCAAAGAAGTTGACTATCTCAATTGCATACAACATTTTCATTACTTTACTGAATATCTGTTTTACGAAGACCATTATTAAAAGCATCAACAGTATCATCAATATAAATGCTACAATATCTCTTATGAGTGCCATCACTTCTGATTAATAAAATGCACATCTGATTGTTTCTTTAAAGAGAAGGGCCGATCACTATTGTTTAATGAACTTGGGCCAAATCCTTTTGCTATTTCTTATTTCGAAAACTTATTATTTCTGTATATGTTTTACAGGTTTTCTACTAATAGAAACTTTGGCTGTGTTTGCTTTACATAATTAAGAACCGTATATTTCATACGTCAAGACGAAATCGAAAACAGTTGTACTCCAAATTAAGGATGCAGTATACAAGTAATGAACTGTTCTGTACTACATAGGTTGTGATGCAATCATTCGTCTGATTTGTTCGTAAATTTTTAATTACATCATTTTTATTTCAATATTCTAAATAAAAAATTGAAAGCCACGATTCGCTTAAAAATTTCATAGATAATTATTTTACTAAGCTACAAATATAAATTTAAATGAAAAAAAAAAAATTTAAGCTCAACCAATTTGCGTATCTCGTTTTATTAACTATGACACTTGATAGGTTGTTTACATTATTACATTTTTTATACCAAGATAAGATTAGCTTTATGACAGCAACAGTTTAATCAATGAATTCTCATTTTCTAAAGCACTAGTAATGTGAGCCTGTCTAATCACGTAATGTTCTCGTGTTTCATTAGTAAGAAGTTCAATGTGTACCCTGTTTTTATGACATGTTATTCTTAATCGAATCATATCGAATAATATTTTGTGCTTCTATAAAGAAAGGCAATAATGATTTACTTGTAAATTACTCTCTGTTATAGCGAGCTCGACGAGCTGGCCCGAAGGTCCTGCTCGCAAAGCGAGCTTTACGGTAACGCGAGTACCTGCTAAGTGATGGTTTTGAAAACTTTCGTCCGAAGTACCGAATTGGACACATCGCAACTTTTTGAATTACAAGATAACTATAAAAGCCGATGTACTCTGACTGAAAACGGAAGCGTAGACTGGTGTTCAGCGCACTTATATAGGAACCATAATAGAAAGGAGGAACCAGAATAAACGGAAGCAGTGTATAAAATACCGAATGACAATTTTAAAACGGAAAATGTAAAATAAAAATGAACGAGTCTTTTAAACTATCTTACGGTAAAAGAAAATCGAGCTCGCTTTGAGGCTTTGCCTTTTTCATATTTAAATAATAAGAAAAATTCTTTTCTTTTTATCAATGTTAAAAAATAATATAAAAGTAGACAAAGCCTATGGACGGGGAAGTATATATATAATCGTCCATTTTTTATTTTACACGGTGTCATTCGGTATTTCACGCGCCTCTTCCGTTTTTAATCGGAATATTTCGACGATTACTCTAAAGCCGAAAAGTTGCGATTGTTATGTTATCATGCGTTACGTTAAAAATGGCGGCAGCTGACCAGAAATGACACCGAAAATGTGACTGATAAATATTTCTTTTTTTTCAATTTGAATTTCTTTTAGATATGCACGAATAGTCTATAAGCGGGCAAGCCAAAGCCCAGGACCGCGAAACCTTTGACTTGCCCATATTAATTTTAAAAGAGAAAATTGATCAAATAACTAAACACAGCATGCCTCAAGATTCATGCTTATTTTCATGAACAGTTTAAAAATATATTTGAAAGTAAAATTTTGTAAAGTGAACTTTATTCAAACACACGCAGTCCTTACTGCGTTGGTCGGGCAATAGAAATATGGTGATAAAAACTGCAAAATTCAGTTATTAATAGCACAAAGCTATGGATTTTAAAAACTTTTTAAAAAAAGAATAGTACACTTTTCTTAAATTTGCTTTTCTGAAAAAACAAAAACAAATTCTTTAATCCATGCATGTTACAAAATAAGAAAAACAACAACAACAATAAAAAACATATGTGCAATTATGAAATTGTCGTTTGTCGGTTATTGTTGTTACATAATTATAATTTATGCATGTAGAGAAAATGGAACATATAAGTGAACACACGAGATTTCTTTTATTTTACGAAGGTTTAATTTTATGACAACATTTCGCCGGAAAGACCTATGATCTGAAGTTCACAATAGTTACATACAACACATTAGTGCCCTGTATTTGACAGTTTTATATAGATGTGTGAAGTTGGCGGCCTGGCGGCCCAGCGGCCTTGCGGCGTGAAGTTGGCGGTGGCCTAGCGGTGTGAAGTTGGCGGCCCAGCGGCCTGAACTAAAAAAAGAATACAAGTTTGGCAAAGAAATTAAAGCGACTCTTGATTAATTTTTAAAGACATATCTTACCATTTAAAAGTTTGATAGTTGCGCTTTTGTTAAAGGTAATGCAGTGCCAAAAACTGTTTTGATAGACACGGATCTTTAAAACACTAAGAAGAAGAAGAAGAAGAAGAAGAAAAAGAAGAACAAACAACAACAACAACAACAACAACAACACAGAAGTAGTCACAACAACAACAAAACATCATCAACAACAAATACACTGTTTATCTTTTCTTTTAATTTTGGAAAAATCTGTGAACGTTTAAAGTGGCCATTATACGAAAATATAGCAGTGCTCGACTTTCCTAACATCTATATAACTTTGTCAGAAAGACAATCATATAGACAGATGGAGATACAGAACGGGATGTCTGAAACAAAAATGAGCCGCGTCATGACAAAATCAACATAATAGTAAATATTTGAGCCGTGTCATAACAAAACGAGCATAATGGGTTTGCGACCAGCATCCGCGCAGTCTGATCAGGATCCATGCTGTTCGCTATCAGTTTCTCTACTTGTAATAGAGTTTGTAAGCGAACAGGATGGATCCTGATCAGACTGCTCGGATGCGCAGGCTGGTCTGGATCCATGCTGGTCGCAAACCCATTATGCTCGTTTTATTATGACACGGCTCAAATATGTACTACCTTTTCACCTTTACTGCAGTACACTGCTTAATTTGTCTATAAAGAAGCTTACAACACATTATAGGTTCATACTGTCACGCCCGGCAAACTGTCGCTCCACTTCAAAATTGTCGTTTACGGTAAAACGAGCGAACGGCATTTCCGAGATAGAGCGGAAGTCCGATTTAAACGCATAATTGTAAGTGTTGTTTATGTTTTTGTCTTGTAATTCATCCAAATTGTATTTTTCCGAAAAACGGAAAATGTAGTTCCGTGTAGGATTGTTTTAGTCTTTCAATGATCTAAGCTGTTACAAAAACAAAATTATATTTAGCCCGGGAGAACTTTTCTCCTTGACGAAGCGAACGACGATTTGTAGAGTATTAAACTTCCCAACCATTAAAAGCCCATACCCTTCGGATTTCTTTAAAAAGTGTATTTGGAAAATATCAACCCGTAATAAGAACTTGTTCTTCGTGCAACATAAATAACTTCTGAAGGATTTCTTAAATTTGTAAATCGATATTTTTCGAAAGTAGTGGAGCCAAAGGGCAAGATATGGAGCGAAATGTTCGATGTTGAGCGCAAGGAGTGGGAGGAGCGTGGTCTATGAATTTTATATATAAAAGCTTTAGAAGTTGAAATAGACATGATATGGGGCCTCCGTGGCCGAGTGGTTAAAGTCGCTGACTTGAGATCACAGGTCCCTCACCACTGTGGGTTCGATCCTCACTCGGGTCGAAATCTTTCATGTGAGGAAGCCATCCAGCTGGCTTACGGAAGGTCGGTGGTTCTACCCAGGTGCCTGCTCGTGCCTGAAATAATGCCCGGAGGGGCACCTGGGGTCATCACCAATAAAGCTGGAAAAAAATCGACGAAAAATCTCGGCGGGACGCTCTAGGATGACCCGACTTGAGTGTACGGTCGCCCATATGGGCTTTCCGGCGGCGACCTTAAATAAACGCATAAAAAAAATAGACATGATCAAGATATATATGCCTTTTAAAGACAACTAATAAAGCGTGATATCCTTTCAACGACTCTAGCGTAATGAATGTAATCGCGAAGGTGTCACCTATAGCTGCCGTATAGATTCCATTATTTATGTTCCAAATTTGGATGAGGCCCGATCATTGAATCACATGGCGTAAAACAGGGTGCCACTTATTGGAGGTCAGTCATGATTTTTGACACGGTTATGTACATTTTTAAACGTGTGTCCGTGCAAATTCGACAAAATCGAATATTTTCAGTTCTACCGCGAACAAATGTTTCCGAGCAGGTACATGTAAAACGATTGTTCCCGCCAAATGTTAAATGTTTTTCGAAAAGTTTGATATTTAAAGTGCAGAACAGAGACAAAATCATGCAATACACGGGGGACGTAAAATGGATCACTACTACCGAGTTCATTTTACTATGACTTTCTGTAATTAATAGCTCTAACGTACATGTTCAGATCAAACACAAATAAGCCACGTTTTCATGAAATAGAAATACTTTTGTAAGGTGGGGAATCTCTATGAAAATGGTTGACAAAGTGTCGGTCGTTCTAAGGATATGAAATATGATAAACAAGATTAACAAGGAAAGGCGGCGTTCAATGAACGCCACCCCCACGCGACCCAACAAAAGGAATCGGTGGCAAGGAGCCCAGGAGGCCCTCAAACAAAAACAGGACAGGGCGCAATGCGAAGCACGGACAGGTCAATCACTAATTATAAAATGAAGCATTAAAAGAAATCATAAAAGCTGACAAGGAAAACAAAGAAAAAAGATAAATGACTGCTTAACAAGCTCACAAAATAAAGGAGCATAGGGGAAGAGGATACGAGACCCGGGGAAGGGGGGTTATATTAGTGTTTCAGTTATGTTTCAAGATACTTTTTTCTTATTTAACATTGTTGTTTAGTTTACCATTTTCCTCTCAAAGTATGAATGGAAATGTATACTTTTTATAATCAAACACTGCATATTGTCAGTACAAATCTTGATTAATTAAAGAAAAAAATAAGTTAAAAGAAATATCGTAAAATTTTGTTCCTTTATTCAGAGTATCTATGAACAAAAGGAACATAATAAGAAAGGCAGTTCTCAGTCGGTGTACGGACTAAAATTATTAATAATTGAAATACCTAGTTATAGTAAAAATAAATTAATACATTTTCATATTTCTCCGGCTTCACATTTAAAGACGTTTTCGGTAGTTTTCTGTGCGTATCGTTATGCGCATCCAAGCAAGATAATCACGGATAATTACTCTTCAAATAAAGGTAAAGTTGAATAGTATTCGGATAAGTGTTTAAATTTCGGCTATAAGCAAATAATGAGTAAATAATACAGAATAGATATTTCTAAATGTTCAAAAGGAGATTGGTTCAAAAGAATAAGAATGTCGTTTAGACAACATCACATAAAGGATTTCTCCAAGCATTAGTACGACAGCATTGATGATAATTCTGCGCGCGTTACCCCACCCACTTGTGGTATAGTGACAAAAGTGCGTCGCGACTTGATTACTGGCAGACAACTGGGCAAAGAAGTTTAAAATGATATATTTTAAAAGTGTTGAATAAAAAAACAAAATGAATAAAAAAACAAAATTAATATCCAAGAAATGTTCAGAATTTCATTATTTTCTTTGTAAATTTCTGAATACTTGCTTACTGTTCGGGTATGTTAGTCGAGTGAAAAAAATAATATGGCCCTAGATATGTTTTAAAAAAATATTCAGTATCATTTACTTAATATAACATCAAAAGAAAAAGAAATTCTTATTACAACATGTTTTATATTTGACAATACATTTAGTATAAATGATATTTCATAAGAAAGCGTGGTAATTTTGACAGTTGGCATATGCGGTAACCATGGAAACTGCCCGTTTACAAAAAAGTAACACTTCAACATATATATTTTATTTCTATTTTTGAATCCACAAATGTTACTTGATATATCAATAATGTAGAAAATTCTGTAAAAGAAATTTCTTGATAGCTTTATTTTTTTACAGAAAATTTTCATGTTTATTTTCCTCATTTTTTGTTTAGTTAAAAAGCATGAAAACTCATTTTTTAAAGAAATATGTCCAAGTTATCGTTTGTTTTTATACAGAACCCTAAGATAAAGCAAGCTTTGTATAAAATTATGTTTATTGTGAGTGAAATAAGCTATTTTATACATTATTATAATACAGTTTGGCTGTTTTGACAATTTTGAGATATACGGTTACCATGGAAACTGCCATTTTTCAAAAAATCCAACACGCCAACATATATTTTTCTTTTTCTTTTTGAATTTGTCATTAAATTTTACACAATATACAAAAAAATTAGAAAATTCTATGAAAGGATTATTTTTTCATAAAACTGTATATCTCTAATTATTCTGAGAATTCATGTTCATTTTTCTCATTTTTTTGTTCGGTTGAGGAACATGGAAAACTCATTTTTTAAAGAAATATGTTCAGATTATCATTTGTTTCATACAGAATCATTAGATAAGGTTATCTTTGCATAAAACAATGCTCGTTGTGTGTTTTAAGCTATCTTATACATTTTCTATTCGTTATAACACAGTTAGGCTATTTTGACAGTTTTTAGATATACGGTTACCATGGAAACTGCCATTTTACAAGAAATCCAGCACGTCAACATATATTTTTCTTTTTATATTCAAATTTGTCATTAAATTTTACTCATCATACAAAAAATTTAGAAAATTCTATGAAAGGATTATTTTTTCATAAAACTGTAGAAAATGTCTTTAAGTACGTCTATTTTAACTTTGAAAGATTTTTTTTATAGATTCGTAGACTATGCTATTTACACCAACTTAATGTCGCCTTGCGCCCAACAACTGACCTTTCGCTCCATCTCTTGCCCTTTGGCTCCACTACTTTCGAAAAAAATCGATATACAAATTTAAGAAATCCACCAAGAGTAGTTTATTTTGCACGAAAGGATAGCTCTTGGTACGGGTTAATATTTTTGTAAAACACTTTTTAAAAAATTCTAAGTGTAGAGCGTTTTCATGGTTTGAAGTTTGATATTTAACGAATCGTCGTTCACTTCGTCAGGGGGAAAAGTTCTCCCAGGCTTGATATAATTTTCTTTTTGTAACAACTTAGATCATTGGACGCCAAAATCAATCTTACACGGAACTACATTTTCCGTTTTTCGGAAAAATACAACTTAAATGAATTACGAGGCAAAAACATAAACAACACTTACACTTATCCGTTTAAATCGGCCTTCCGCTCTATCTCGGAAATGCCGTTCGCTCGTTTTACCGTACACCACAATTTTGAAGTGGAGCGACAGTTTGCCGGGCGTGACTGTGTCTATATCTGATACTAGGATATGGTCAAAGTACGAACAATGTTACACAAAGTAAAAAATTTTTTAAACAAAACAATCACAATTTTACACAAAGTAAAAAACCCAACAACAACACAAAGTATACACGATTTTACACAAACTATAATGTTTTTAGGAAACATATTATTTCAAAGCTGTTTACCTGTAATAAAGGCATCCTCGACGGTTATATATGGCATTCGTTCGGCTGCTTCAAATATATTGCTAACAGCATTTCCGGAAATGACGTAACAATTTCCATTTGTATAATTCGGATAATTAGTCATCGGAAACCTTGAGCGCTCAACGCCCCATCTTCCAGTTCTTAGAACTTTTGGAGCTCTATTCTGGTAACCAATAACAACTCCTTGTTTTGGAATTTGCATGAAAGTTGAGCTAAGATAGTGTATTAGATTTACAACATGTAAAAATGTATCCTGATCTATTTTTACAACATATTTTGCTTTAGGGCAATATTTTGTCACCCATTTTAAACCCATCATTACTTTAAGGGTCAAATTAGAATAAGTATCTTTAAATCCACCAACAACAATGTCACCGAATCTATTTTTCTCATCTCTTATTATGGTATTTTTAACAAGTGAGTCACCGGGGTCACCTAATAAAAACACAAGTTTCACAGAAGGAATTGAAAATCGAACCAATGGCCATTGTCTTGTTTTCGCTACACTGCCCCAAGATTCCCGGATTGCCTCCCTTGTTTCAATGTCGTAATATTTTGTTAGGCACAGTATGACTAAAAAAGGAATTTCGCTAGTATCACAAATATTTTCACCTGTTTCAACAAACTTAAAATCATATGGATTTATTCTAATATTTCTTAGCTGGTAATACTGTTTAGCAAGCTTTTTCTCCGCGGCTATTTTTTCCAACATAGCTTGCTGCTTTTCGGAAACATTAACGCTTTGGTTAATCAAGGAGGCATCGTCTCTTTTAAACGAAATCTTTTTCACTTCCTGATCTATAACACTGTCGTCAACACCCGGTATATATTGTAAGTCTTTATCTAAAGACTGGTCAAATATCATTTCATCAATTGCGCCCTGAGCACCAATACCTTCTCGGAACAGTAAATTTCGATCGAACCCTCTCATTCCTATGTCTCTATAAAACGCATCAATACCGTGCATATATACCACCTTTCCTTTCCGTCCACTAAAACCAGTCATCACAGTCAACAAAATGTAAAATGCAGTTATTACAACGATTGTCCACATGAAACAAACCAGTTTTCGCGACATCTGAAAATTAATAAAAAAACAACACTAAAAAATGTAACTTTTCCTAAGTTCGTATAAAAATTATTTGTAGTGAATATAAAGATTAACAGTAATCAACCTAATCCTCCAAATGAATCTGACCTGACTGTGTTTTCAATTTTACATTCTATTTGTATATTTATTTATTTTCTTGTAAATAATCGAATTCTTATCAAGACATCGTTATTCTTACATGTAAGAAAAGTGTGCATGGTACTTGCAGACGTTCTGAGGTTAAGACAAGAAATCTGTCACACATACTACAAGTCGGAAACAATGCCATTTAAATTGTCCACGTGACTTTAAAAACATACATCTTTTCTACTTAAAGGAAAATAAAAAGGTAACTTGCAGTTTAAAGCATCCAGATAATGAAGAATCTTTGTCTAGTTTCAGGAAATACTCATTTCTCTCTTCACCACACCACCGACCATTTAGCTAAACTACAAATGAAGGGAGGTCATATCAGTTTACAAAAATCAAAAAGGAACACTATGTGAAATCTATGGATATGCTTACAATTATACATTGATATAACTCGACCATTAAGCAAGTGTTTATACTTCTTCCATTCGTGAAATTTCTTTATATGAAAATAGAGATAACGTTACATATTCACATAGCAACTATTCAAGCCTCCAGCTACCTTAAATTGATGATTGAATACGGAAAGTTTTAAATCGATATGGACAGTAAATGAAGATGTACAGGTATTTGTTAACTCAAACGGAAATGTTTATTCGAGATAATAGATTCTAATTTAACGATGAATTGCAGCAAGTTATTATTATCTGATAAATGTATTCTGATTCCATGTCATCATTAATTTGTATTGATTTTGATTTTATATGATTGCATTCTAAGTGAATCACAAGGGAATAGTAATACAGGAGTAGAGAAAGAATACAGTTGAGGTATTCGGTAAAATTAATATCGATTAATATCGGGTTATATCGTATAAACCGCGTTTTTCTGACAGTTTTCGTAAATCTTTTTTTAGTTTAAGTACATTTTTGTCATGTTAAAGGGTGTTTCCTCACTATTGCGTCATTATTTCAGAGAATTCCAATATGGCAACCTTCATTCATGGGCTAGGGTCCGTATTTCTATTACATATACTTAAATCGGTGTTTTTTATATTTACGAAACAGCTTTGAAGAGGTCATCCTATCATAAACGCTCTAATAATATACAACAAATGAATAATGCAACAACCAGGACATTTTTTAAAAATTAGTGTATAATAATTGACAAATTTGGTATATGATGTCCACAAAAAAGTGTTATCGTTCTATCCTCTTGTAATCGTCAGAATATAGTCCTTAAAAAGATTGGTTCATGTTTTTTTAAACAGAGTATATATTTCAATCTTTGTTAATGCCTGCAGAATTAACAGAAAATCTGCCGTTATATTTCAAAATTTCCCTTCAAAAATATAAAGTTATTGAAAGAAATGTGTATAAGAATTTAAGATCGTTTAGTTAAATTATATTTACATTCATGTATAAACAAACATTATTTATTCGTAAACATTTCTACATAATATACATAAGGATATGGCCAAAAGGTTTAGCAACATTAGTTTATACATATTTTTTCTAAGTTCATTTTGTAGGAAGCAACAAGTTTAAAGATACACTAACAAATACACTCCTCAAACCAATGAACCAACCAGTACTGAGCCAAGCTTGAAATATTTAATCTTTAATTTCTCTCTCCCTCCCCCCCCCAAAAAAAAAAAAACAACAACAAAAAAAACGCAAGCAATCCTTAGATTACTAGTCAGTCGACCATGCCGCCCCTGATGATTTTGCCCTCCCCTGAATCTTTTGAGCACCATTTTCATAAAGTAAATATTTATATAAAAGTAGCATGTATCCACATTCTGACTGTTCAAGAAAAATTTCAAAATGTATTTAAAAATAAAATTTTATGAAGTGAACAAAGAAAGTAATTTACGAACGGCTCTTACATTCCTCGTAAATTACCAATTAAGATGTCAACATGTGCAAAATAGCCCTTATTGTGTTAGCCACGCAGTAGAAATATGATAAAAAATATATGTACTGCAAAATCACTCACTAATCGCACATTACATGTAAATTATCATCTAAATTATGAATCTAATTACTTTTCTTAAAATCTTAGTACATTTTTCTTTCAAGTTTGATTTTCTTAAAAAAATTTTGACTTATCTGGAGGCATGCAACTTTAATGTAAATATGCATGGACTAATAACATGTATACATTTTTTATTATTAAAGAATTCACTTTACATTTAAGAAATTTTTTGAAGAATAAAGAAAAGTTGCTGTATTACCTAAGATGTATGATGTACGCTTACAATAACCATCTATCAGACCAAATGTGTAGCAGGTTATTGATACAACAACAACAAAGATGATCGAGTTCTCAGGCATTTGTAAATAATTTTCTGCTTTATGTTGTTGTTGTGTTTGGCATTGATATTAAAAAAAATCGGTTTCCTCTGTTACAGCACGACTGATGTAAATATAATTATCTTTTTTTTATTGAATAAATTGATTGTATGTGACAAAAATCTAAACAGAAGAGGGGGAAATTGGGCAGATCTGTAAATTTAAAATTTGCAGAAAGCACTCGTTTGAATTAACTTTGTATCTGGTATAAGCGTATAAGGCTTTCCGAGTTCTTAACCTGAAGGAGAATTATGGCAAAGGTAACTTTCTGTCCTATTTTGCATAATTATAACTTGCAAAATAACGCTAGTGAACATTTAAACATTACAGTTGAGTTCACACTAAACTTCCCACCCTTGTGCACTTCTAGTGCACTAGAGCTGAACTAGAAGGGAACACCGTGTGCACTTCTAGTGCACTAGACCATATGACCAGGCTGGCCAGGGAAGGTGACACCTAAATGGTTTATTGGATAATTGCATATCAAGTGACAGGGGGCATCCATTGTTAAGCTACTGTAAGAAAAAAAAACAACTTTGGGAATATATGGCCTATTCATGAATATATATTAGAAAATAAGTAAATTTTAAAATCAGCAGATTTAACATTTAGGTGATTTCATGTTAAAGCTTAAAATTATTTTTTTTTATTTATTGTAATCATATCTTTTTAACCAGTATTTGGTATTAGGACCCTAATGGGCACTATCAGGAACTAAAGAATTGACATCATAGGTCAGATGTATACCTTAAAGTACACCTGTATGCAAAATTTAAACAAAGTTTACCGTACGGAAATCAAGTTATGGCCACTTTTCTGAACTCAAGCTAGGATGTTATGAGGGCCCTTTTTTAGAAATGAGGAACCTTTAAATAATCTGCAATAACATTCTAATGAAAAATGTTTTCCCATGAATTTTTGGTAAGAAACAAATAGTACCATTCAGCTAACAATCCACATAAGCAAAATCATGGTTTTTACTTAAAATTTATGAAATCTGTATAAAAATGTTATCCTACCCCACCCATTTTTACCACATGTCTGACCATTTTTCTACTTAGGGAGCCTAATTCAAAAAATTCTTAAAATTTACCCAAATGAGTGCCTGTTTTCAAAGTTTCCCTAAATTTTTAAAAAAGTATATTGGTTGATCTTGTAAAATATGAAATACTTTTACCGTCTAGTTTTGATTATATTACACTTTGAAAATATCAGGTACCATATTTATTACTAGATTTAGCATAATTTAGCCAATAAATACCTATATAAATAAAAATTCAAAAATGAACTCTTTTTTCTTTCCATATGGGACATGAGAGATACATAAATAATGTTAAAAGAAAAAAAGAAAGAAAAAAAAAGTTGACCCTTCTGGGGATTGAACCCATGGCCCTCATTTTCAATGTTTTTTTGTTGTTTTTTTTTGTTTTGGGTTTTACGTCGCATCGACACAGTATAGGTCATATCGCGACGTTCCAGCTTTACTGGTGGAGGAAGACCTCAGGTGCCCTTCCGTGCATTATTTCAGGCACGAACGGGCACCTGAGTAGAACCACCGACGTTCCGTAAGCTAGCTGGATAGCTTCCTCACATGAAAGAATCCCAAGTCCCTGTCGGGATTCGAACCCACAATGTAGTTAACAGTAATTCTAGCCTATTTGAATACTCTTCAGCATTAGGGTGCTAATTAATACCTTATAGAATTAATAAGGTTGAATTTATATATGCTCCATAATGGATAATTAAATAAGTGTTTTTAAAGCTATTTTTAATGGCCATGTATTTCAATTTTTTCTAGTATACAAATGGGAAAATCAATGTGATAATTCTGGCCCAATTAATTTAGTTTGTAACAACATAAACTTTTTTTCATAAGCTCAAACAAATCAAGGAAAGGTTTATAATTATTTAAGCTAAAATATTATTTCTATAAAATATAACTTAGAGTCAATTTCTTATGTTCAATATTGAAAGAGAATATTAATACATTGATTTAAAAACAATCGATATACTGTGATAATTTAGTATTTAACTGGGGACTCATTTAAATGTGTAATGCTTGCATATGTTTTAAAGATATAAATGAGTAAAATATTAAAATTTTTAAGATAAATAAATTTGATAGCTTTATTCATGATTTCAATATTAAAAATTTAATGTATAAAGGGAATACTTTTATTGAAGAGGAAAATCTCAAGTCATGCTGTGTATTGGTATTTTCTGAGAGGGACTGTTTTCATTATACCCATCTCCTGCTGATAAGAGGGCCTCAGGGTAAATAACAAAGAACAGTCAATTTTGCAGATTATAAGTATGCATTGAAATTCCCTGGTTTTCTCTATACAAACTGAGTGTTATTGAAAATAAAATTGAAAATTGAAAATCTCAAAATTCATGTTTAAACATAAGCCTGGGATTCATCAGGCGTTGGAACCCAAGCCAGTTAGTCATATAGATAAATGACCATAATTTTTGTATAATCAAATATACAAAAAGTCATAATGGCATAAATGCATATTAGATATTATTGTCTCTAAAGCGGAGTTTTTTTTATATTTATTCACATTTCTTGCCATTCTGCATAATAATGTATAACTTAAGAGGCAATTCCTCATGTTCAAGATTGAAAGAGAATATTAATTCATTGATTTAAAACAATCCATACACTGTGATATTATGTTTTTCAACCATGAAATGCTTGCATACTTTTTAAAGATATGAATAATTTTTTTTTTCCATGAAATAAATAAAATTGATAACTTTATTCAAGATTTCTAAATTAAAAATTTAATGTATAAAGGGAATGCTTTTATAATAGAGAAAAGTCTCAAGTCATGCTGTGTATTGGTATTTTTCTGAGAGCGACTGTTTTCTTTACACTGGTCTCCTGGCCTCAGGGTAAAGAACAAAAATGCAGATGTATGCAATCACAGATATTATTGTCATTATTGTCTTTGACGTGGAATTTTCTAATCTTATGATATCATAAAAAACTGGTTTAAAATCAATATCAGTGTTAACTATTCTATATAGAAAGACCTCATTTCTTGCAATTCTGCATTAAAATTTGCAGCAACTTTTAGTTTCTGAACTGGGAAATGTTAATTTTTTCTATTATAGATTTGACAAATTTGCCTTGTCAATTTTAACACATTTAGAAGATAATACATTTTAAAGAAAATATTTAAATACATGATTATAAAACTTTTGCAACTTCCTTTTCACTTAAATGCAGATATTTTTTTTCAATAAAATATCATACATGAACAGAAGATGAAAGTGTCAAAAGTCATGCTGTGTATTGGTGTTTTAATATAGTACCCTGCCGATAAGAGAACACCTCAGGGTAAATAACAAAAGGCAGATGATAAATATGAGTGTAGAACAAAAGCGCTCCCGGACAAAAAGCCCTCCCGTCAAAGTGACAAGGCGGACAAAAGCCGTCCCGTGGACAAAAGCCTTCCCGTGAAAATGATAGGGCGGACAAAAGCCCTCCCGTAAAAATGACTTGGTGGACAAAAGCCCTCCCGTGAAAATAATAAGGCGGACAAAAGCCCTCCCGCAGCAAATACATATATGTATAGCTTATACACAAATGTATTTTCTTTTCAATGCATTCAACATATTAAAATTGTAATCATGAATATTTTTGTTTTCCATTGGTATAAGCATGTTTGTATCAGCTTGAGCACATTCCTGAGAGGCATCTGAAAAATTAGTGCTAAAATCTGTAAGTGCATATTTATTCACGTAGATATGAAGGATTACTCCTATATGAAGTTAAGATTAATAGAGTAATACTTGATGAAAAGAAATTAAAATTATCTAACTTAAAAGTTAAAGATATTTATACTGTGCCTTGTAATGAGTCGATTACTTTTAAAAGTTACTTTGTTTTTTACGACATTCGTGTAAAAAGTTACCTCGTTAAACATTTCAGGAAGGTATATTCAGAATAAAAGGTAGTTTTAGCTCATACACATACTTAGGCCAATTGAAAACAACAAGAAATATATGTAACAATTTTAATTGTTGAGTGCATTGAAAAAAAAAACAACACAGGTATTCAACATACATATTTATTTTAGTTAGGGGAGGGCTTTTGTCCGTCTTGTTAATTTCACGGGAGGGCTTTTGTCCGCCCAGTTATTTTCACGGGAGGGCTTTTGTCCGCACTGTAATTTTCACGGGAGGGATTTTGTCCGCCCTGTCATTTTCACGGGAGGGCTTCGTCCGCCTTGTCATTTTTTGAAGGGAGGGCTTTTGTCTGGGAGGGCTTTTGTCCGTTTCCCGATAAATTTAAGTAGGCAATGTAAATTCTGTATTCTCTGGATGTTGGTGCAAATAAATTTCATTACAAGTAGTACAAAAAGAAAAAAGAAATATTTTTGCATTTTATAATAAACTGATAAAAATAATCATATTGCATAATTATGTAACAATGCATGAAAAAAAAATAAAGATTGGTGTCGTCTCAAAAATGGAATTGAAAGATTTAAAGTATACTAGTGTCCCACAGGTACATATCAATACTTAATCCACAACTTTTTATACATACCACCATTATATATAAATATTTATTTTCAGAATAATATATATCATTTATAGTAATCTTAGGTTAATCTTAAGAGAGATTAAAAATGAGATAAAATTGACAAAATTTAGGCCAATTATAAAAATATTAATTCTTTAATGTATTAAAGGCTATTAATGCTTAAAATCATTACCTTTAACTAAAAACAACCATAAGTTAAGATCAAAAATAACTAATTGGTATTAATTTGCCCCCCCCTAAAACAAAAACAAACAAAAACTGACTGAATTTTGTTTGATTGGCATTTCAATGTTTCATATTTCATTACCAGATTATCATAAAATAGATTCATATTAAATATCAATAAATTTTGTTTATTTATGCACTTATCAACATTAAAGCTATAATCATTTATATTAACTTATTCTAAAAAATTAAGTTTTAAAGTACAAAATCAGTAAAATTAATTACTTTTAAAAAATATTGTTCTAATATTTTACGCCATATTTTACAAAATCCAATATTCACAACTTCATATTTATTTTGAAAAACTATTATACAGAATGATATCTATATTTATCTATCTTCTTGTAAAAGTCAAATTGCTATTCATTGAAATAAAAGGTAACTGCTTAATACATATAATAGGTCTGGTGCACTACAAAGTGCACTAGTAGTGCACTTTTAAGTGCACTAGTAGTGCACTTCTAGTGCACTTTGTGTAATCTTTAGTGCCAACTCATCTGTACTTAAGCTTTTAGCCCACCATATTTTTTCTTGTCATTACATTTTCATGTTTTGAGAAAAATAATGTTTACTCATTGCGATATGTTTATGATACACAATTATGAAGAAAAAAAAACAACAAAAAAACAACAAACAAAAAAAACAAATAAACAAATAAACAAACAAACAAACAAACAGAAAAAAACAGCAACATACCTTTTCTCACTGTTAAGCGTATAGTCATAGAGCACATATAGACATTGATTTCATAGATGTTTCCACCAGGTTACCTATGTCTCTATATTATATGACCATGTTCAGGTGTTACCAAGGTAACGGTCTCTCGTTATATTTCAATAATACATCCATGCATTAAAAAGCAGCGCTAAGATTTAGTATTGTTGAAGGTGCGTATTTTATTTCATATATATATCAGAAGAACAATATTGGTAAACATTATGGAATTACTCTAGAGGGATAAAGCAAATTGTATACAGAATTTGTAACAATAGAGGGCGTGTCAGCTTACAATAAATAGATGGCTTTTCCAAGAAATTGAAAAAGGATAAAACGATACTATGATAAAATATGAAAGTTGATGTTAGACATTTTCTTTAATTACCCTTAGGACAAATTACCAGTTTTTGTTTACGTTTATCGGTTAACAGATAAACTATTTGTATGACAACATATACAAGCCCTACATACAAATACCCTCTTTGTTCGTGGTATTACATGAGCTAGAGTTTGAATTCTTTATAACAAGTCTTTGATTATTTTAAGCTTCCTTAATTTGAAAAAAATGTTTTTATGTACTTATTACATGTATTACGTAAAAGAAAAGATAAATAAAATAAAGTTAACACTAAAAGTATTTTTTATTTTCGTTGCTCTCTTAAAAAAGTCCTTGAACGTTAATTAAATTCGTTCGAGAGCATGCTTAAAAAATGAAAAGGATGACAGAATGCGTGGTAAACGTTGATGGGTTTTCAACAAATGCGCACATTTGGTACCAAAATAAAAAAAAAATGTTTCCTCAAGGTAAAACTTTTTATCCATGAAAATTCCGATTTAGTAAGTTTTGTTAAAAGTAAACAAAAAACAACAGTATTCAATGCTTTACCATTTTGTTTAACTTACTTTACCATTGGTAATAAGTTAGATCTATATGTTGTCCAAAAATTGTTTGAAAAGGAAAAAGTGCCCGAATTTCAACTGAGGGGAGCAGTGTAAAACGACTGATAGTGACTTTCAGGCGCTAGTACTTGCACAGCAATTGATATACACGTTGTCAAGATTTTCTAGTATTACTAAAGAAATAATATATAATAAACACTGATTGTATCGCTAAATAAAATCACATGGGGGGAATTATATAATGAGTGATAAAATGATGCGGAACCGATGCGATAAAATCACTGAAATTGATAAATTATTTCGATTCTAACACGACATATGTATTTACACACGTTGCCAGGCAACTTACCGCGTACATGGTTGAGCGGGATTATGATTGTCGCCTGTGTTTGATTTTGGCGGAATGTGCACGTGAAAAGTGTGATACATGATTATGTTACTATAGGTGTGTAAAATAATCATTTGAGGATTTGCTTTTCGGCTGTTCAGATGAGTTTTTTATCTTAACTTTTTACTTAAATTCAAGAATGAACTCGGACAGTTTAGATGAGATAAAATCGTATTTTGATGCTAAGTTTGCAGATTTTAAGAAAGAGATATGCAAAGGAAGTGTTGCCAAAACTCACAAATCCACTGTTTTGAAAAAAAGGGAATCAGATTCAGTTGGATCATAACTGTGAGCTGTTGGATTGCATTGTTCAAATTAGCGGACAGGGAAACACAGTGAGGCGCTCGAGTTGTGTGAGACTGCTAAGAAAAAGATTGAACGTCGCAATAACTGATAAAACTGGCAGACAAGTCACCTAGTGACATTTGTACACAAATATGAGCAAGACGATTTAGCCAGCGATGATGAGGATTCAAAGAGAATTAAGGTGATTCCGCTTTGTCAGCCATGTTTGTTTTCACAAAGTCTGTCCAAAGTGAAAGTAGGCCAAAATTCTTATAACAAAAAAGCTCACATTGTTATATGATGAGCCATTTGCAAGTACACTTCCAGTTCTATGTTTTAAAGACTATTTTAAACAAAAATAAAAATGATAACAATAAGAAAATTTACCTTGAATGGGCTAAATTTCTGAAGACCAAAAACATTCTGTTGCAAATTTTTATGCACATTTCATGAATGGCAAAATGCTTTTTAAAGTCTGTTTTAGTGCCTACAAAAGCTATTTTTTTGCACAAAATACAAAAAACTTAAAAACAGAAATCTTAGGAAAGTAGTTTATCTGACCTTGAAAAAACATGGCAACCATGACATGTGTAAAAAAGTAGTACCATGAAAATAAACATCATTTACCTATTTCTTGTGTACATGACAAACAGACACACTTCACTGTTACACATAAAAAAGGTTAGATTTTAAAGTTGTGTTTTCATTTTAATTGAAGTTCATAAGGCTATAAATGATGATTGTTTTCTTGCACTACTTTTTTACAAAAAATAATGGAGGCCATGTGCTTAGAAGGACATGAGATAAGGATTTATTTGGAGTTGAGTTTTGAAAGATTTTTTTATTTGCTGCAAAAAATAGCTTTTGTGGGCACTAAAACAGACTTTAAAAAGGATTTTGCCATTCATGAAATGTGCTTAAAACTTTGCAACAGAATGCTTTTTGTCTTCAGAAATGTAGCACATTCAAGGTAAATATTCTTATTGTTATCATTTTTATTTTTGTTTATAATTGTCCTTAAAATACAAACCTGGAAGTGTACTTTCAAATGGTTCATCATTTTACAATAAGAGCTTTGTTGTTATATGAATTTTGGCCTACTTTCACTTTGAACAGACTTGAGTGAAAACAAACATGGCTGACAAAGCGGAATCACCTTAAAAAGGCTGAGAAAGCAGCTGCGTCCATTATCAAACAGCGCAATGAAGCAAAGAAAGCGAACAGAAGGTTCATAAATGGTAAGTTTAGTTTAGTCAGTTTAGTCTGCAAAACAATTAAACATGTGATGGAGTGTAAAGCTATGGGTGTCCTGATTGTACTAAGGTGACAGTCTGCTGCTTACTGGCCTTTATTATTCGAAGATAACAGTTTTACAGGGAAAAACTATGTTAAGGATGTCTTTGAACTTTGTGACAGAAAAATATATGTTCATTGTAAAAACAAAAGATCTCTTTTTGGTTCTAGAAAGTTTAAGGGATCTGTTTTGGCAGTTATACTTGATGCCAGATCAGAAAAATAATTATCACGTTAAATTTGTAATCAGGTATTACCGGAAGGACTATTTAGTTTCATAGGTAAACGGTCGGAAGGACCAAAGTCTGGCCGGAAGGGCCTAAGTATGGCCGGAAGGACCCAAGTATGACCGGAAGAGTCAGGACATATGCTTATGTGCAGCAAAAAAAAAAAAAAAAAAAAAAAAAAAAGGCTTGAAAAGCAAAAGCTTTATTGTTTCAGTAATTGTTTTCTATATTTTGCTATCATTGTATTTATGTTATTATGCTATTACTATTTTTGTTGTACGAAATTTTCACGTGTATCTATTTTTCTATTTTGTAAACAGCGTTTGATTTGTTTGTTTAGCCTAAAGTCATGGTAATTTCCTTATTTAGATCTCTATCCGTTACAGATGTTTTCATTCTGGGTGAAAGAAGTGTTGATTACAACGATGTACTTTCTCATTTAGCAAGAAAATTACCAAACATTATTTTGCAAAGTAGATCTTTTAATACAAGTTTAAAAAGTGGATAACATGGTGCAAAATAATGATATTCGTTCTATATTTCCAGCAAATGATTTTCATGTAGCTTTATTCTTGACCAATTTAATACAAAACGGTACTTCTGCATATGTTATAGAGGCTGTGTTTTACAGTTTGAAATGGTCTCCCGATATAGTTGGTGTGAATAGTCCGTGTAATTCAAAAACTGTCCGTTTCAAGGGGCAGGACGTGAAGTGGTTGCACACTTGGTTCAAGCGAGCGAATTGGTTGCAAACTTGACAAAATGGCAAACACGGCGCGATTTTTTGAAACGGGTGAACGAATTTTTGCCAGGCAAGTGGGTTTCTTTGTTATTTTGAAGTTCATTAGTATGTCTATTCCATAATGCAATATATATGCCACACTCGGTTAAAGGTTTCAGCATCCTAGATTCTGTTTTGACGAAGTTATTGAAGGTATAAACTGATCATGTAGATATTTTGAAATTTGACATGTGACTGTTCTGGTCGGGTTTTCTCCTAATTTATTCGAATTTGTAAGTTTTGAACTGCATTTAACAATAACAAAATATGTTTCTGTCAATGCTGTACAAATGGTTTAGTTCGCAAGTCCGAAGATAACATTCAATACACAAAAATATATTGTTCAAGCACATTTTGGTTGCAGACTTATACTTCAAGCATTTTTGGTTGCAAACTTTTGTGTCAATAATGTGGCATGCATATTTTTAGCGAGGAATAACTTATCTATTTTTTTAAAAATAATTAGCAATATTAAGGCAATTATACCCGTTCATCTAATAAGAAATATATATACAAATTGTGCATGCGTGCAGATATATCCTAACACAGGGTCTTTCAAATAGATATATAACACAATATGCTAAATTGAAGTTCAGTTGTGTTTATCATCATCATTTTTTCTCCTCGATATACTTCTTTTCTTTTTACATAGTCTTAGGACTTTTTTTATCTTGGCATGATTAACAGTAAAGGAAAAGAAGAAAAAAATAGCAATAAACAACTTTCATTATTGTTCTTTTTTGAGATTTGAAATAAATTTGATTGTATAGTAGATACAAACTACATTAACATTGACGCAAGGGCATTATTCACATGTTTCTTTAAATTGTTCCTTATTATTGACCAATCGAAACATCTTCCAAATTCCCTAACTCGAACAATGACTTTAAGTAGTTTTGTCACGTATCAGTCAATGTAAATTACCAATCGTATATCAGTTATATTATGATCTAATAGTCAAAATAATTTTTAGAATACCAATTGACATATATGATATGTATATCAAATCCGAAATATTGTAAACAAGCATGTCATTTTAACTTTTGGTTTATAAGTACATTTACATACTTTATGTCTAAAGCAACTGCTGATCTTTACATACGAAACAAACAAAATAACATTTATTGTGGTTTTGATAAACTTTGGAAATTTTGCCGAGTAACATCGTATGTGTTCACATGTCCTTCTGTTTATGATGAAAATAATTCACTTACATACAGCAGTACTCTCACATACGTTTGTTTTGTATGTAGTTTTCATTCGATTTTGATATGATGACATATTTTAGAATTGAAGTATCAATAAATATTTTTCTTCTATGTGCTTTTATTTTGTTTGCAGGCTTTTACTGATGGTTATAGTGTTGGTCTGAGAACCATGTAATTTGAAATATAAAGTGCATACTTGTTGTAAAAGAAGAAAGTATAAATAACATTTATAACAAAAACAAGTAAAAGAACATAAATGTCAATAATTGCCATTGAAAATAGGTTAACAAATATAAACTACTACAATCCTTTTGCAAAGGTTTACTTTGGATTTCAATAGAATAAGAATAAGTTTGCAACCAAATATGCTTGAAGTATAAGTCTGCAACCAAAATGTGCTTGAACAATATATTTTTGTGTATGAACGTTATCTTCGGACTTGCGAACTAAACCATTTGTACTGCATTGACAGAAACATATTTTGTTATTGTTAAATGCAGTTCAAAACTTACAAATTCGAATAAATTAGGAGAAAAATCGACCAGAACAGTCACATGTCAAATTTCAAAATATTTACATGATCAGTTTATATCTTCAATAACTTCATCAAAACAGAATCTAGGATGCTGAAACCTTTAACCGAGTGTGGTATATATATTGCATTATGGAATAGACATACTGATGAACTTCAAAATAACAAAGAAACCCACTTGCCTGGCAAAAATTCGTTCACCCGTTTCAAAAAATCACGCCGTGTTTGCCATTTTGTCAAGTTTGCAACCAATTCGCTCGCTTGAACCAAGTGTGCAACCACTTCACGTCCTGCCCCTTGCGTTTTATCTTAGATGCCACCAAGAAACTTTGTAGCGCCACAGTTAAAAAACAACAACAACAACAAAAAAAAACAAAAAAAAACAACTTATTTCTGCAGAAATTATTGGAGATATTTTTTATAACACGACAAGGATAATTGTTCTTTATATCATTTAAGATCACTTGCAATTGTAATCATAGGGTTTTCAGGATTTTTGAGGATCGGAGACCTGTTAAATTTAAGATGTACTGATGTTACATTCGATGATGATTACTTAAGTTTGTACATACGGTCTAGTAAAAATTAAGTCGTGGTTCTTCAGTTGTTATTTCAAAATCAACTTGTGTTACATGTCCATATACAACATTACAACTTTATTTTTCAAATGCTGATTTATCAAACGATAGTGAAGAGCATGTTTTTCGGTCTTTATCTTCATGCAAGAAAACTAACTCTTTTAAATTAAAGAAATGAGGTTGCTTATCTTATACTCGAGTAAGGGAATGGTTACGTGAGATGCTTGTCGAAGTTGGCTTAAACCCTAATGAATATGGGACTCTCAGTTTAAGACGCGGTGGCGCTACCGCCAGCGCTGTTATCAATGTATGTGATAGACTTTTTAAAAAGCACGGGAGATGGAAAAGTGAGCATGCAAAGGACAGTTATGTGTCTGAGGATATTAATTCGATTCTCAGCGTTTCTCAAAATCTAGGATTGTAATTCAGTTTCGTTTTAGTTAGTAGCGTTAGTTATCCCGTACTTTAAAATTCGACGTTGGAACAATCGCTCTTAGCCAATTGCATATAAATTGTTTATTTGTTTTGTTGTAGTGTAGTATATGTAAGTTGAAGGGCTTAAGCTTGTAAATGATTTATGATTGGGTCGTCAGACCAAGCAAATAATGGTAGCGAAATTTCAGACCCTGATGCTTTTAATTGCAAATGCCGAAAGTAGTCCGCTTCAAAAAAGGGGTTTGCACGCTCGCTTAGGAATCGAGAGGTCTGGAGTTTAAATCCCAGTTGAGGCAAATCGTTTTTTTAAATAATTTTAAATAAACATTGAATTGAATATCAGTGTTGCAATTAGTCTTATAGCCAATTTCCTGCATTTAAAACACTGGAAAGCATTGGTAGCACTATACAAAACAAATTGGTTTATAATCTTACAACCTTCACCTTTCTGATATTCTGAGATCCAAACAAATTCAGCGCCTTCTGTGCTTTGATATAATTTTGCTACTGCTATTGCTCACTGCTACTGCCAATTTCACGTTTTATAATTTTGTTACTGCTACTGCTGACCCACTGCTACTGTCAACTTCACGTTTTATGATTTTGCTTCTGCTACTGCTGAGACACTGCTACTGCCACGTACCTTCACGTTTTATAATTTTGCTACTGCTACTGCCAACTTCACGTTTTATAATTTTGCTGCTGCTACTGCTGAGCTACTGCTACTGTCAACTTCACGTTTTATTACTTTGCTACTGCTACTGCTGAGCTACTGCTACTGCCAATTTCACGTTTCATTATTTTGCTACTGCTAAGCTACTGCTATTGCCAACTTCACATTTTATAATTTTGCTACTGCTACTGCTAAGCTACTGCTATTGCCAACTTCACATTTTATAATTTTGCTACTGCTACTGCTGAGCTACTGCTACTGTCAACTTCACGTTTTATAACTTTGCTACTGCTACTGCTGTGCTACTGCTACTGCCAACTTCACGTTTTATGATTTTGCTACTGCTACTGCTGAGGCACTGCTACTGCCACCTTCACGTTTTATAATTTTGCTACTGCTACTGCCAACTTCACGTTTTTATAATTTTGCTACTGCTACTGCTGAGCTACTGCTACTGTCAACTTCACGTTTTATGATTTTGCTACTGCTACTGCTGAGGCACTGCTACTGCCACGTACCTTCACGTTTTATAATTTTGCTACTGCTACTGCTGAGGCACTGCTACTGCCACGTACCTTCACGTTTTATAATTTTGCTACTGCTACTGCTGAGGCACTGCTACTGCCACGTACCTTCACGTGTTATAATTTTGCTACTGCTTACTGCTGAGGCACTGCTACTGCCACGTACCTTCACGTTTTATAATTTTGCTACTGCTACTGCTGACCCACTGCTTCTGTCAACTTCACGTTTTATGATTTTGCTACTGCTACTGCTGAGGCACTGCTACTGCCACGTACCTTCACGTTTTATAATTTTGCTACTGCTACTGCCAACTTCACGTTTTATTACTTTGTTACTGCTACTGCTGAGCTACTGCTACTGCCAATTTCACGTTTCAAAATTTTGCTGCTGCTTCTGCTGTGCTACTGCTACTGCCAACTTCACGTTTTATAATTTTGCTACTGCTAAGCTACTGCTATTGCCAACTTCACATTTTATAATTTTGCTACTGCTACTGCTGAGCTACTGCTACTGTCAACTTCACGTTTTATAACTTTGCTACTGCTACTGCTGAGCTACTGCTACTGCCAATTTCACGTTTCACGGTTGATTTGAACATTGCAGGTTGCTCTGCATTTGGCATGTTTTAGCCTAATGTATAAATTAATATATTGCACATTTTCTATCATAACGGTTAAAATATATTAGACTATAAGTGGACCTTTAGGACATTACATTTATGAGGATAAGGAACAAGGGCAGGCAATTTTCTTGAACTTTGAATTCCTCGCATCCGAACTCCAAACATTGATTTTTTTAGTTTACAATCAAGTTGTTAGGGATATATTATTTCTTAAGTAGATAAATAGTGTCAACCTTACCAATCTCTTTTCACCTGTGTGTATGTATCCCTCTCATTTCCCGCACATTTTGAATACTACTCATCATCATCATAAAGTCCTATATGTAATTAATTATTCCATAAATTATGATTATAATTATTTAAAAACAACAACAACTCATCAATCAATATTGTTGTATGTTGAATCAATATACATCCACTTACACACATCCGCTCTGTAAATTACACTTATTTCCACATCTACTTCAACTACTACACAAACTATTTACTCATTAAATATGCTTATGTAAAGCAAAGATTATAATTAAAATAAGTTTAAAATCAAGAAGCTCTACTCTACAAACACGTTTTTTCTGTTTTATTATATGATATTATACATGTATACATAAGTGTTAACGTAACATGGACAGCTAGTTCGCATTGTTTCTTTTTAAGTTTTATGCTCACAAACTAGAAGTCATCTATTCCGATGCACCTTTTAAGGCGCGAAAATTAAACAACATACATGATGTTTGCAGAAACAAAGACGGAGTGAGTCATAAGAAACCTTTTTTTTTGTATTTCAAAAGTTAAAAATAATTAATATTTATAAAATTATACACTCCTTTAGCAGTGTTAAATGACATAACAGAGATATATACAATTAAATTAAAACTGTATCACACCACTAACTTTAAATACATATTTAAACATTCGATGGAATGGTCTTAATGTATATTGTAGTCATTCAGAAAAGATAACGGATTGAGTATAATGAATAATAATGAATAATAATAATAATAATAATAATAATAATAATAATAATAATAATAATAAAAACAATAAAAAAGCAACAACAACAACAAAAACAAACAAACAAACCGCAGTTACATGATGAACATTTTTTTTTACCCACATTTAATCGAGTTAACACCATTTTCTTTGGCAACTTTGTACTGTCAATTTGTTGATTTTCTTGCTGTACTTTGTTTCTTCGAGGCTACAATTTTTATATATATATAAACATGTGACCACATCTTCTATTTTTGCGGTTAGCCGCTTTAGTTATAACAACTTCTGGAGAGACTGGTCAAATTTTGAGCGAAAACAGCCAAATTACTTACTCTGATTTGCTGCTGCGCCAGTACAAAAATAATTCTCAAAATGTAACAAACAATTACCAATGATTCGAAGATTTTTCATGTGCTGGGCGATTATACCGTAATGTAATTTTCTGTGACTTTGATTACTCGAATGAGATTGTGAGAATAAACATTTTTGAAAATATTAGGGGGCAGGGGACATATTCGAATGATGGCCCCGGTCAAATTTTTTTATAACTCAGACATGGTGTTTTGAAGGTACTGATAACTTCTGATATTTCTCTGTCATTGTAATTCTTTCTTGTTTGTGTGTAGGAAATGAGAAGTATTTTTGGGTTTTTACCCGAAACTAAGCATTTTGGTAGCTTTATATGTATTTCTGACTCTCCGAATGGAGGTGAAAAAGTTAAAAATCAAGCTTTGACAGTTGGCGCCAAACAAGTAAAGAAATTTCAGATAAATTTTGTGAAAAATCTAAACGTATGACAGACACTTTATTGGTCATTTCTGGAAATGCCATAGCTTGCACTGCGTGTTACTGATATTTTTAAAGGAATCGGGCGGATTCTGGAGTATGCTGCACCTTCATGAAGATTGCCCATATTGGTATATTTTTAGGTGTGATTTTGGCTGGGTGGGGGTAAATATAAATTGCTGTCAGTCATTTTTTTGAAGGAGCAATGCATGCAAACTATTATTTTCTTCAATGTATGTCATATATCATTGAATAATGCTGTGCAACTGGTTATCTGCCTGTGAAACAGATTTTGAAATATTTGGAATTGTGTTTCTGGTCACACTGAAATACAAAAATTGTTCATTTTTAGGTCCCCTGGGGCCGGCCTTAAGGAAAAATTTTCAAATTTTTAAAATGTGTTGGACCATTCCAAATGTGCCAAAAAATG